>NC_133307.1:8442356-8507754 GCF_012295235.1 Primulina huaijiensis
GTTCAGGTAATTATTGCTGAATCTTTTTCGTGACTGACTTTGTGGANGATGTTTGTTTCTTTGAATCGAGATATTTTTATTGCCAAATAAATTATATTATTTTAAATGTTAATATGTGATGGCGAGCTTTAAAAAAAATTTCCGCATTTTAAAACGAGTAGATGTTCCATGTGTAGTGTGCAGATGAGACAATATGTGCTTTAGCTTTGTTCAACTGGTTGTTCAACCGATATCTTTTCTGAACTAGCTTATTGTTATATTAATTTGAGTAGCCATTAAAATAGTTCAGGTAATTATTGCTGAATCTTTTTCGTGACTGACTTTGTGGGTCAGTTGAAATTTTTGGGCTATAACCAATACCATACCTTCTAGCCCATTCTGATTTTCAATAGGCTTTACAACTGGTTTACTTGGCTCAGGTTGTTCTTGTACCACAACTGATTTTACAAAGTAAATATATTTCCCTTTGCTCATATTCAGTTTTGGCTGAGTATCACTGGTGGAAGTTTCATCTTGGTTACTGAACCATAAACATGTTTTATCAGTAACTGATTTTTGCTTATCATGTATTTCAACTAATGCAACAGATGATTTATTCCATGATTTAATAAGCTCAGTTTGCTTTTAAATCTCAAGCATCAACTGCGGAATCATTGATTGATTATTGCTTCTTTCAGCATTGAGCTCAGCAATCTCCCGTTTAATACTCAACAAATCAATTGATTCATCAGTTTCAGTTTTATCATCTTTGGGATCAGTTTGCTTTGCTCTGGCTTTTTCAAAAGATAAGGCAAGCTTGTGATACTCATTAACCATGTCATGAAGTGTAGAAATGAGTTCTTCTCGTGTGAAATCAGTTGAAATAAAATCGAATATCTGTTGACTGGTTGACTCCAGTTCTGTGTCATCTGCCATTAGACACTTGAACTCTTCATCATCATCACTAGAGCAGCTCAAGCTTTCAGGTTCTGAATCATCACTGTCAGAATCTGCCCATTTTGACTTGATTTCCTCAGCTAGAAGCACTTCATGCTTCTTTCTGTAAAATTTCTTGTCATCCTTGGATCTTTTCTTGTGCTCATAAGGTTTCTTTCCCTTTCAAGTTGAGCCTCTACTGCTTGTCTTTGGCTTGGGACAGTCAACAATGAAATGACCAGTTTTGCTATAGTTGTAGCAAGCATTTGGTTCTTCTTTGGAGTGATTTTTCTGATGTTGTCTTTTGAAGTTTCCTTGACTTCTTCTCATAAATCTTCCAAAATTTTTGACAAACAATGACATAGCATCATTNCTCTGACTAATTTCAGTGCTACCTCTTTATTTGAATACACCTTCCAAATGCATTCAGTTCGTTGATTATTCCACTGATTCTTTCATCATAGTCATGCATGTATTCTCCAATCTTCATCTTGATATTATCAAATTTTTGAACGGCAACTGATATTTTATTTTCTTTAGTTTGCTCATTGCCTTCGCATAACTGAATCAGTTTCTCCCAAATTTCCTTAGCAGTTCTGCACGTCTTTATCTTGATGAAAGTGACTTTATCCAGCGTTTTGTATAGAATGTCTTCAGCCACGTTGTCCAAGTTGGCTTTTCTTTTGTCTTCAGCTGTCCATTCATCTCGGGGTTTTTCAATGCGATGTGGTGCCCCATCAGTTATGGCAACAGCAGTGTTTGCCTTCAATATTCTCATGGGTGTTTCCATAATAACATACCATATGTCGTCGTCTTGTGCAGCTAGATGAGCTTGCATTTTGATTTTCCAATCATCAAAATCTTCTCTGGAGAACATTGGAATTTTGTTGAATGAAGACATGGTAATTAGTTTGTGTATAGAAATATTCAAGGACAAGATTCAACAGCTCTGATACCACTTGATAGGATCGGTTAGAGGGTGAAAGAGTGTTTAGAAGGGAGGGGGGTTGAATAATAGTGCAGAAATAAACTGACTGATAGATAGAATAAAAACTGAAATAAGAACATTCAAGATTTTATGGATGTTCGGAGATTTCAAACACTCCTACTTCACCCCTTCTATCACGAAGATAGGATATTCACTAAAAGACTTTGATCGATACAAACAGTTGTACAGACCCACTTCAGTCTTGGACTTAACAATGCCAAACTGAAACCCTTAGTTACAAAACAATTTACAGTGCTCGACTGTTTTTGAAATAACTTAGCACGACTGATTACAATAATATCAGTTTGTGCTTGCAAGCTCGAAGTAGAGCCTTAAGTTCTAAGAATGAATACAATAAGCGTGAGCTTTTAAATATTCCAGCAGAGTAACAGCTCAGTTAAGGGTTTTTCAAGAGTCAAGGTGTGAGTAGTTAAGTTCGAAGTTGTTGGAGAACTTCTCAGCTGCTCTTTCTCTGCTATTTATAGGCTTTGCTTCCAACAGTAATATTTAATGCGATTTGAATCTTTCTATCTGTTGTTTGCCATGTCAACATTCTTATGAAAGTCGTACACTGCAGCTTTTCTGAAATGCGACGATCCCACTACTAGTTGCAGTCTTGCTTTTGTACTATCTGTCGGTTGAATGTCATTTTCCTTAACTGATGACCTGTATAGCTGAAAGATCAGCTGATAGGCTATAACTTGATAAACTTACAACTGTTTGTAGCAACTGATGAGTTTTCAACTGATCAGTCAGTTGTTTGTGTAGTCCAGTCAGCTGGTTCAGTTGCCTTCGATTATCTTCGCATTAATCTTCAGTTATAGGCAATCGATAGTTTGCATATTTTAGATCAGTTTTGATCAGTTAGTTCAATCTATTAAATGCCCAGTTTGTCAAACTTCCGAAATTTAGTTTCCAACAAAATTAGTCGAAGAGCATAATTTTTCGTCTAAGAAATATTTATGGGTGTATTTTGAGTTGTTATGTTAAGTTTGGATTGATTCGGGTCATAGTTTTAAGGTCTAAGGGTAAATTGGGAAAGTTAGAGTTTCAAAGGCAAAAAAGTCATTTTACACCTGAAAAATGTTAGACGTCCTGGCAGTGCCCTGAATGCTGAAATGAATGTAAAATGTTTATTTTGAAAGTTAATGGAATTTTATGAGGAAAAACTATAATCCTAAAATACGTGTTGTATGCTTGGTTTTAAAAAAATGATATACATATGCACGAATTTTTATAAGTGATGAATATAATGAAAGGTTGAAGTACGTGACTTGATTGTGACTAATATGATGATATGTAAGGCCAAGCCTCAGTTGACCGGTGAGAGTGTCGGTGATGTCCCACCGCCTAATACCATGTTTATACGTAGATAGATCCATCTACCTACAACTGATACGAAAGTCACAATTAACGATCTGAATTCAATAAAAGAGAAACATATACGTATATGATGAAAGGAAAAATGATTTCAAGTTATGTATGTTCATAAAAAAACTAATTTATTACAAGTATCTTTCACTGTTGTTTGTTAATGTATATGTATTATTTGTTATCATGGTTATGGTTTGCTGAGTAAATAAAGTCACTAGGTGTGAACGATGCAGGTGAGCAAGATGTTGTTGATGATGGAGGAATTTTAGGTTTGGTTTGACAGTTTACGATTTGATGTTTTGAATTTCGTTTTTTGATTTTCAAATAATAGGTTGGTTGGTTTATTGTAAATGTTGCAAAGTATATTTAAAATATATATATGTATATGGACATTTCGGCCGAAGGCATATAAGAAAAAAAATTTCTAGTATATTTTAAAGAAAAACAAGTAGTAGACGTTTCAGAATTGGTGAAGAAAGGTGAAATTCCACTTTTTCTTCTTGTTCAAAAAGAATTGAGCAATTATCAGTGATTCTGTTGGCTTAATGACAAAGGTCTGATAAATTTCTTTAGCAACTGCATTGTCCTAGGTCATCAACATATTTGGATTTGTGGTTAAGGGAACTTCTAGAAATTCTAGGTTGAGGATGGAATAGAGAAATACTACGGCACTTGAATTTCCCCAATCTGTGGGTCATCTATTTGTGAAATTTCTTCTGTTTGGGCTAGAGAGGAATTAGCCAAAGGTTTTTTATGAGGAGAAGTTGGCTTTTCTGATTGATCAAGCTGATTAAGCTTCTTCTCCGAGCCCATCTGATCTGATTTTTCTTCTGATGTAATTCATGTTAGAGGAAGAGGCCATTTTAGATCTTCCTTCATGACTTTCACATTCATGGATAGTCCAAGAGTATCCGTTTCCAATTGAATAACCAGGACAACATCATCCCATGATGTTGCTCCATACAAATTGAAATTATCCAGCAAGATTTGCAATGTGTTTTCTCTCATTATCATTGTGACGAAATATCTTCTTTCCATGGCTTCTGACATCAAATCGGTTTCAGCCCATTCCAAGTAATCATTTCAAGTTTTATCAATGCTTCCAGCTTCTTCATGGTTTTGATCTGAGAAAAAGTTAATGACTGTTATGTGATCCACCCATTTGTCAATTTTTGCCTACTTGATCTGATCATTGTTTTCCTCTTCTTGCATGGTTGGATTGATAGCCGTCTATAATGAAGAAATGGGTTCATCTAACTCAATCAAATTGCCCATTCCTTTTTATTTTGGGTCAATATGAGGCAGACTAGATTGAGTAGATGAAGTATTTGTTTATGTGATATTTAGTACAGCCAGAACTTTGCTAATTGGAATAGCAGGAATTGGAGCCAATTGAATAGGCTCAATCAAATCACCAGTCTGATCTTCTTTGTTCTTTCCTTCTCTTTCGGAACAACTGGAAAGAAGACATGTGTGAGAGGAAATTGTTCTGAGTCAGAATCAGTGTTTTATTAACCAAATGGATCTACCACCAAATTTCTCTTGATATGTCTCTTGGCATGAGATTCTTCTTATTTTCTTCTATGTTGCTTCCTTTCTGGCTTGCAACATATAATCATTATTGATGATGTTTTTAGCTCTATAAGAAGTAATTGATTTTCGTTGAGTACCTTATGAATATGCAAAGCAGTCGAGTGTCACATCTTAACCTTGCATCGCTCCAAGATGCGGCAAATAGGAACAATAATCCCTCTATATTTCTTGTCTGGTGCAGAAACCATGGCCACTAGAATGTTGTATAGGAAGTAGACCATTGATCTTGATCTCTAATGAGATTGCCACCCTCGGGTCAAGTCTCTCGACAATTAATGCATCAAATGATCCAACCTTAGCAATCAGAAATCAGCCACAATATCATTGAGCAGTCTGTACTCAATCTTCATGTATTTCTTCTTGACTGAAGACTTTATCGGTCCTCCAGTTAATAAGAATTTCACCTTCATTTCTTTGATGTTCACGGTTGCCAGCTTGTTGCTTTCAGTTAGTTCATCACATCGTAGTCCAAAGGTTTCAATGAAGAACTTCTGATCAAAAGAAATATTCTAGTCTCCCATGGTGCATAGCATAAACCGATGCTCGATGGAAGTAGAGGAATAGAATTTATTAAGACCTTCATCAAATATGTAGCTTCCACGTCCTAGAAAGGCCTTTAGACCATAGGCTTCCAAGGAGCGGAACATGGATACCATTGCATCATCAGTCAGCATGTAGCTGACAGCATCAAAATCAACTTGCAAAGTGTTGTTGGTGTTTGTGGAGAATTTTTTTAAAATTTTGAAACAAAAATGTTAGTCCATGTGTCAACATGTTTGAAAATTTGAAAAGAATGTGACACGACACAAACCGTACATTTAAGGCGATAAATAAATATGAGTGTAAAAGTGAATTGAAATTAATTTTAGAAATAATTTTTTTCAGAATAAAATATTGAAAGTTCTAATCATATTTCTTTGGTCCAGGTGTCATCAGTTCAGAGCTATGTGACAAGATCAGACTATTTGTAAACTTGAACTCGCTATCAGCTTGATTTTAGAAGTTTTACTATTGTCTTATTAGCTCAATCTAAATCCCCCCTAAGAATGTGTAGTAATTAACTTAAATCAACAAGACCAAGAATATTTATAAATTAAGAAAACTTAGTCTCAAGCAAAGGCTTTGTGAGGATATCAGCTACTTGCAGATCTGTTGGCACTTGTTCCAATCTGATGCCTTTCTTCAAAACATTATATCTAATAAAATGATGTCTGATTTCAATGATGGCATGTCTTTGAATACAATACTGGATTATAAGCTTTTGAATTAGAACTTGTATTGTCACAAAAAATTGGAGATTCATCCTCTCGAACGCAATAGCCTTTTAATTGTTGTTGGATCCAGAGCAGTTCAGTACAACAACTCACAGCAGCTAAGTATCATGCGTCAACTGTTGATGTTGTTATATATGTCTATTTTTTGCTGAACCAGAGATTAGCTTGTCTTCTATGAACTGACGTGTTCCACTTATACTTTTCCTATCTATCTTACAGACTGCATAGTTAGCATCTGGATATCTAATTAAATTGAGACTGAAATCATTTGGATCTCAAAGTACAACATTTTGAGTAACCTTAACATATTTCAAAATTCTCTTCGCAGAAATATAATATGATTGTTTAGGATTTCTTGAAATATAATAAATATACAGACAACAAACATGATGTATTTTCTATTAGCAGTTAAGTGCAGCACTGATCCAATCAGTCCTATGAATAAAGACACCTCAACCGAAGTTCCACGTTCATCTGTATCCAGTTTGAATAAAGAACTCATATGTGTAGGAGCTACAGAACAGTTTTCCATGACAAAATATTTAGTTTGATTGATAAAGATTTCTTTATCAAGCTGTTTGACTTTTAATCCAAGGAAAAATGTTAGTTCACTCATCATACAAAGATCAAATTTATCTAGCATCATTTTATAAATGTTTCACACAATTTGGGATTAATTGTAAAACTTCTACAACAAAAATACTACTACAAATTTTTTTTTGTAAACTCATTTTTGAAACTTAGAACTTTAAGCATGCATGCAATACTACTGCAAATTACCCATTTTAAAATAATAGTAATTCACTAACAAGTAAAAATACTACAGTTAAAATACGCCAACCCTAGGCTTACGTTTTGAAAATAAAACAAATATGAAATGATTAAAAATCCTTTCAAACATCAACATAATAAAAAGACATAATATGAAAATATGCAAAATTACACCTATCCCATAAACATGATGTGCGGAAAATACGGTCCTCGGGTTCGCATGCGCACATCCAACTCCGCCTAATAATTCTTCGATACCTCTAATCTCCTGATCAATATGCTCACCTGCATCATTCACACTAAATGAGTCTAAAGACTCAACACACCTGTAACGTTATAGCAAGAACATATACATAATAGAAAACAGTGAAAAGTACTGTAATAAAAATAAATTTCATGATCTTAAAAGATGTAAGCATAATCATGACCTGTCAAAGCATAAACATTTTCATAACATATCTCATCATATCAACATATACGTGTTCGTTTTCTTAATTATGTTTATTAGTTGTGACTTTCGTATCAGCGTATTAGGCGATGGATCCATCTCGTGTAACCGCGGTACCCGACAGCGGGGACATCAACGACCGTATTACCCATCCACTAAGCCTTAGCCTTACATATCATCGTATTAGTATTAGTCACAACCAACTCTCATCCTTCAAAACATGTCATCATATTCATCACTTGGTAAAATCATGCATATACGTAATTTTTCTTAAAATTTAGCACGTAACGTATTTTCCATAATTTTATAAAAAGTCATATTCTCGATAATATAAACATTTAAAACATGTCAAATCGTGTTTAGGATGCTGCCAGGACTAAAAACTCGACCCGGGTGCAAAATGACCATTTTGCCCTTGGAAACCCTAATTGACCATTTTACCCCTGGACCTCAAAATTTCAACTCGAATCCAACCAAAACTCCTTAAAACACATCAAAACATATTAATAAGAATTTCTTAGACATAAACTCGAGCCCGTTCCTAAACTTATACGATTCGTTTTAAAACTTGGACCGAGGTCCCGGTTTTAACCCGAATCAACCCGAAACTTAATCAAAATTTTCCCAACTTAAACCGTGACTTGAACCTACACAACCAGCCTCTAAAACACTCGTTTCAAACTCCTTAGGACCTATGAACCAAGCCTGAAAGTTGCTGGAAATTTCCAGCGCACCTACCACGAAACCCTAGCTTTACCGTAGCCTCGATTTCTCGACTCTAGCCCAAACCGACAAGGACCAGCTCCACGACAACCATTCCTAGACCACCCTTGGACCCTCTTTGACCTACATGACCTAGGTTTACAGCTCCATGCATGCTGCAAGATTCGAACGCCCGAGAGCCACCAAAGAAGACTCCACCCGAGGCCAACCTACTCTCAACTCGATCGATCGGCTTCGTGGCCTAGTCCAGTAGCATTTGAGCCATCCTAGGCCATGTCCCAGACCCACCAGGGTCTGGTCTAGGACTTTGATCGGCCCTTGCGCCGCCGGATAAGTCACATCAGCCGATCACCCCTCAACCGAGCCATACACCCAAGGAAAACGTTCGGCCCTCTCAATACCTCGCACCCTAACCGACTCCAGCACTTAGTTCCCTTAATCATTGACGTGTTCAGCCCTCTAGCAACACAAAACGTCAGCCTCCTTACACATTAATAACAAAAACGTGAGTATGAGTCAAGAAAATGCATATTTCGTGTCAAACCTTTTCAAAAAAGATATCACATGATAAATCAAAACATTCTCCATGCAAATACATATACAACATCATATAAACGGTGCAAATGATGAGAAAAAGAGATACATGGCATGCCTTAACATTTATGTGCTCGAAAACTTGAAGATTCTTGGTAGAACGCGCATCAGAGAGGCGGGGGGATATTTTCCTTGAAATATAGAGAGAAAAATCGAGACTTGATGCTGAAGGACTTCGAAAATGGGGCTGCTGCTATGTGGTGGGCGGCCGAGGGATTAGGGTAGGGTTAGGGTTTTATTAGGTGGAGTTTAAGTAGGAAATTCATGCATAAATGGGCCTTATTTAAAATTAAATGGATTAAAAGGGTTTTGGGCTCACTAAGAGCTAAAATAAACCCATCAAACACAATAACACTCTCGAAAAATATTTTGTGTAGGTACGTTTTTAAAAACATTGCTTGAAACCTCAAAAAGTCCTCTGAATCGTTAAAATTTGCATACCGGTTAAAAATATGACCTGGCGAGCAAAAATACCCAACCAAGCCCCATTTTCAAAAATCATACTTAAATACACCATATATTAAATAATTAAATAATTATTTAATAAAAATATTTTTCCTGATTATCCCCAGTCTCCGTTACTCGTTTGAGCGCGAAACACAACTTAAAACCCTAATGCATGAAACTTTAAATAACCAAGAAATAAACACCTAACCATGCAATAAATTCATAAAAATCATTAAACACATATTTTAAATAAAAACCCTAGATTGCATGGAGTCAGGTTAAGTAGTTCGAATTTCCTAGACCTTACAATTCTCCCCACTTAAACAGAATTTCGTCCTCAAAATTTAAAACATACCGAATAACTACTGGTAGCGACTCCTAATCTCGGCCTCAATCGCCCAAGTAGCCTCCTGCTCGAAATGATTCAGCCACTTGACTTTGACCATGTGGATCACCTTGTTCCAGAGCCTCCTCGTCTGTCTATTTAATATCTGAGTGGGTCTCTCCATGAAAGACAGGTTCGGTGTCAGCTGTAGTGGCTCATAGTTCAGCACTTGCGAAGGATTCGACATGTACTTCCGCAGCATAGATACATAGAATACATTATGAACTCCGGCCAGATTCGGCTGTAATGCAACTCTGTATGCGAGTGTCCCAACTCTCTCTAGGATCTTGAACAGTCCGATGAATCTAGGACTGAGTTTCTCTTCTTCCCGAATCTCATCACACCCTTCATCGGTGCGACTTTCACAAAAACATGATCCCCCACTGCAAACTCAAGATCCGTGCGCCGCTGATCTGCATAACTCTTCTGTTCGCTCTGCGCTGTCCTCATCCTATCCCGAATCAGGACCACTAAATCTGCAGTCGATTGACAATATCTTGTCCCAACTCTACCCTCTCTCCTACCTCGTCCCAATAAACTGGCGACCTACACATCCTCCTGTACAATGCCTCATATGGAGCCATGCCAATCGACGTCTGATAACTGTTGTTGTACGTGAACTCCACAAGAGATAACTTCGGCTCCCAGTTACCCTGGAAGTCGATTATACAACCCAAGGCCCTTAGACTCATCCCTATGTCTCCACTTCTGTAACTGCTCGTCCTAAGCCTGCCCTGCTCGGATCCTATCTCTCAATGTCGACTGTACTGTCAGGGTAGAAAGACTAGGGGCATCGCCCCTGGTATAGACTGCAAGCTCAAACCTCTGAATCTCTGCCTGCAACGGTCTCTTTATCAACAACTGAGCTATCACTGCATTCTTCCTGCTCAGGGCATCCGCAACCACATTAGCCTTTCCCGGATAGAAGCTAATGTCACAGTCATAGTCCTTCACCATCTCTAGCCACCTCCGCTGTCTCATGTTCAGCTTTTCTGTGTGAAGAATCACTTCAGGTTTCCTACATGTTGGTAAAATAATGATAACTCAAGCTACAAAATTCAAATTGAGGTGATTCAAACATGTTTGGAATTTTTAGTATTATAATTACAATTGACATATTTTGGGCTCATTATAAAGAAAATTTAAACTCGCAAATGAGATGAACTAAAAGGCCAAATTCATCTACAGACAATGCCCTACATGTTTGCTATTTTGAGCAAAGTCAAATTTGGAGATTAAAGTCGTGGATCATAGCATTCAAAGAAGGGTCATTGAGTTGAAGTTGGAGGAGACAAAAACTACTATTACAACTACATGACAATAATGAAATTTTTTACCTTTATTTTCATTTGGCCTATAAATTGGGGCCTTGTGTTAGCTTGAGGAGCATCCTATCATATTGTAAAATAAAGTTTGTATGTATTTGTGTGGAAATAAAAGTTTTAAGTTCCAATATATTTTCTTTCACTTTCCCAACTATGAGTGATGCTTTTGGTATTGATCAAGAGTAAGTTATTGGCAAGCTAACTCCAATATGTCAAGGTGAAGAGGATGAATTCTCGGTGAAGTAAGATTGTTTATATTTTTTATATTCTTTCTATATTTCTTTTTATTTAGCTAACTTTATTTTTATTGTAGGTATAAACATGAATTATTTGTTGTTATCCCTTTACATCAAATTCTTGATACCATCGAAGTGGTTATCTTGATTTGTTGTTTAATTATTATTATTATTATTATTATTATTATTATTATTATTATTATTAAAACATATATTTCATATAGACGATAGCGTGGCTCTGCAGGTTGTTCTAAATGCAATATTATGATTTAATACTAGCATCTAACATTTATTTTATTGCAACTAACATTTATCTTATTGCAACTAACTTTTACATTCTCGTAACTAACTTTTATTTTTCGCAACTAACTTTTACTTTCTCGCATCTAACTTTTACTTTACCGCAACTAACTTATTAAATCATATATTTCATTTAGGCAATAGCTTGGCTCTGCCGGTTGTTCTAAATGAAATATAATGATTTAATTTAACATTTATTTTATACAATTTTATATTTATACAGTTATATAAATAATCATAGGTACCATATATAAAATATCGTTTAATTCGGTATTTGTTATAGTGAGAACTATATTTTATTATGTATGTGTTTAAATATTTAATTTTCTTTTTCTTGTAACCATTAATTATGGTGGTTTTCTTTGTTTTACTTTTAGTTAAATAATATTACATAAACCAAGAATAAATCCTTGAGCCTTGACAAAATTTATAATTTGTAAACTTCATTCTTGTATTTGGTAATTTATAAATTAATAAATTTAAACTTAAAATAACCTCTCTGTGGATCGATCTCATACTTACAAAATATATTACTTGCACACAACCTACACTTGCGTGAATTATAATTAAAGTAGTAGAAAGTTTTTGGCGCCGTTGCCGGGGAGGTATAAATTAAGTTTACATTTGTTATTTATTTTTGTGTTGTTTTTACTTGTATAAGTATTTGAAGTCGTAAAAAAAAATGGTAGACATATTCGAGTATCTGAAAATAATTTAAACATGGATGATAATTCAAATAATCAAAATAATAATAATAATCATCATCATCATCAAGAACATGATCAATTAAGAGCACTTAGGCACCATATGAACCCTATCAGAACTAGTACTCCATCTTGTTTAGTTTTTCCTCCTGATGCATCTAATTTCAACTTAAAACCTCAAATTATTAAACTTTTACAAAATTTTCATGGCTTAGATTCTGAAAATCCATATTTACATCTAAGAGAATTTGAGAAAATTTGTAACACTTATAATGATCAAAATTATAGCATGGATATAGTTCAATTAAAGTTTTTCCCTTTTTCTTTAAAATATAAAGCTAAAACATGGCTATAAAATTTGAGATCGAGTTCAATAAGGTCATGGGAAGAAATGCAACAACAATTTCTTAAAAAAAATTTCCCTTCCCGTAGAAAAAACTCTTTTAAAAGACAAATTACTACATTTTCTCAAAAACAGGGAGAAATATTTTATCAATGTTGGGATAGATATAAATAATTACTTAATACATGCCCACATCATGGTTTTGAAACATGTTGAATAGTTTCTCACTTTTATGAAGGTCTAATACCTAAAGATAGGCAAACTACAGAATTCATGTGTAATGGAACTTTTGAAGATAAAAACCCAAATGAAGCTATGGAGTATTTGGATTCATTAGCAGAAAATACTCAAAATTAGGATAATATAGGTAAAATAGAACCACCAACAACTAAAATCAATAATTCAACAAATGGGGGTGGTATCTATAATCTTAAGAATGATATAGATATTCAAGATAAACTTGCATCTTTAGCAAGAAAAATTGAGTCATTAGAAATGAAAAAGAGTGGCCAATTAAAAAGTATTCAAGAAATTGTTTGTCATATATGTGATACACATGATCATTCAACAAAAGCTTGTCCAACATTACCTTCATTTAAAGAATATCTCCATGAACAAGCAAATTATGTTAACAATTATAAAAAACCAATATTAGATCCTTTTTCACAATCATTTAATACTGTATGGAAAAATCATCCTAATTTTAGTTGGAGGAATGATAATAATGCACAACCTTCACAACAATATTTTCAAAATAACCAAAATCATCAAGGTTATATTCCCTATGTTACACCTCCAAGAAAAATCTTTGAAGACGTAATTCATGCATTTATCCAAAAGTAAGAGTCTATCATTATTCAAAACAGTCAATCTATGAGTGATTTGAAAGAAATTTTTGCAAAATTTATATCTGCACTTAATATTTATGAAAAAGAAAAATTTCCATCTCAACCTCAACATAATGCTAAAAATCAAAATCAAGAATTAAATAATAATAAATTGATCAAATAAAATCTGTTATTACCCTTAGAAATGGTAAAATAGTTAATAATCCATTTAGTAATGAAAACAAGGATCATTTAAATTCAAAGAGTAAAGATGATAATCCTGACACTTCTGATAATGATGATACCTTAAATTCATGGCTTGAACTCCCTTGAAGCTTTTGAATTTTTCTTCAAATTATTGAGTGTGTGTCGTGTGATGTTTTGCTAGTGAGAAAAAATTTGTATTGCCTTCGAGATTGAGGCGTGAAACATATGGGGTTTGGGGTGGGATTAATTACATATTATATAGTTAATTACAACTTAAACAAGCTTAGGCCTATTAAGTAGGTAATTAGGCCCAATTAAGCTCATCAGTTATTAATTAAAATATTAAAAATAATTTTGTTTAGAAATGTTTGTGAATTTATTAGCCGGGTTACCAAAACGTTCGTATTTTTGTTGAAAATCCAACACCGATAAAAATTACGTCCCGACGTATAAAATCACCTCAAAACTCTTTATTTTCAAAAATAAGAAAAAACATCACCCATATTTTAAATAATTAAAAATAATTATTTAATAAAAATATTTTCTGTTTTTTTCAGCCCTCGGTCTCCGTTCCTCGATCGCAACTTGAATAATCTTTAGAAATACATTTTAATGCGACCATGTACAAAAATATATTTTAAACATGTCAAAATGTACAACATAATTAATTAATGCAATTAAAACATTTAATTAAAATACAAGATAAGTTAATAATTGCATGCATGTAGTTTGCGTGGGCCTTTAAATTTTCGGGGCGTTACACTTCTTCATATGGAGGAAAAAATCAAATCCTACAAACATGATCATGAGAAAAAACAAGAGCAAGAAAAAGGACAATATACCTTAAGTCTTTTTAAAATACTTACTCAAAAATATGCGGATATTTATCCAAAAGAAAAAATCATTAATTTATATATTCAAGAAATGAAAAAGGATCTTTATAAGAATATTGGATGTTCCGATTCAAAATCCGACAAATCAATGGCTTCAAATTCCAGTGAAAATCAATTCATAAATTTGATGAGGGCAGATGATTATCAAGGTGCTCAAGATCCGGAGGCTGATACGATTGAAGACATTTCCATCGACAATGCCTTTGAAGAATTAAAAAATTCTTTAAAAAAATAAAAAAAAATAATTGTACTATTTGCTTTTATAAAGCAAGCACTGTTTATTTATAGTTTTGGAATCCGGGGTTCATGTCCGGCTCTTTCTTCTATAAATAGGCTTTCATTTGACTTCAGAGGACACGATTGAGTTTGCTCTCCTCTCTCTCTCTCTACTATTTGTAAAATCCTTCTGAAGCTAATAAAAGTTCTAAGTGCTCAACAAAACTTTGTGAGTTTAATTTCTGTTTTTATTTTTGTTTACTGCTTTTAATTTATATTACTTTATATATTAGCCTGAATGACATGCTAAATCATTTGTGCTAAATCATATTACCTTACTATGACATGATCTATATTTATTTGTAACTTGGAATGAAATTGAGATAATAAAAGATTTATTTAAATTTTTGGAATTTAATGGAATATAAGAGTCTTTGGTCAGAACATAAGGTAAAAAGATGAACCAGGAAATGGTAAATACATGGTCCGAGTAACCAAGAAATAATAAATTCATATTGTAGCCCTTTAGCCTGCTTAGCCAAGAAATGGCGTTTAAGGCGTTCATGGGTGATTTTTATGAATTTATGTTTCAAAGGTATCTCGTTAAAATCCTCTGTTTTTTAATTTCTTTGGTATATCTTTAATAAATCCTTTTATGTTTCGTAAAAGTTCCAAATAAGAATGTTATATTTATTATTATTCTGGAATTTAAACGTTTCCTTTTCTTTGCTCAGTTTGAGTTGAAGATGGTATATTGGCTGAAAACCAGTAATCTCCATGTGTGCGAAAGCCACTAAGGAAAAATTTGGTAAAACAACGCCACATATCAGATTCAATTTGATTCCAAGCCTCAGATGGTATCAGAGCCATGGAAATAGTTTGGTTTATGATTTCACTTTTATTCAATGAATATATTTGGTATGAAAGAAACTGTTCAAAACAGTTTAAATGAAGAATATAATTTACTTCAAAATTTAGACTTATTGAATAAATGGACTATTCCTAAAATAGAATCTAAAATGATTTATAGATTAGGAACCTTTGAGAAAATTGGTTTCAAACAGGTAGTCAAAACTACAGAATCTTCAGTACCTCTTCATGATGAAGAAATGGTTATCAGATTGTTAAATAATAAAGATATTTTACCTTATAGAAAAAATTATAGATTTATTCATATAGATTTAATACAAATAGCTTTTAGACCTTTAACTTTAGAAACAGAAACAGAAGATTTAAATTTAAAATCTTTTATATCTGGAGGGGATTGTATAGAAGAAGTTGCAATAGAAACAATATTAATTTCTTCCTTAGTTTGTATGTGAACATCTGGTTTAATTTGATTAATAGCTAATATAATTTTATCAATGCGATCTTTTAGAGAATCTATTCCTTCTCCTACAATTGTTAGATATAAATTTGTATAATTTTGATTTTCAATTATCTGATTAATATGTTTAATAATTATCTGTAACATCTCATTTTCAAATAATTTTGAAAAAGCAGTAAAATTTAAAATTTTATTATTCTTTTCTATAATAAAATATTGTTGAGGAGAATAAACAGATTTTTGAATCAGTCCAGAAAGAAATTTATAATTTCCTTCAAGAAAAAAAATAAAATCTATAATAAATGTTTTAAAAAACCAAGGGACAAAATGTATTAATTTATTTGGTTTTCACAGTATTGATAAAATTCTGTGACAATATAACTAAATTCTTCTTCAGAGAAACTTTTAAAATAATATTCTCTGAATAACTCCCATTTGGGTTGATAAAATTCTGCATTAATCCTTGCTCTAGCAAGAGATCCTTTAGTAAAATCAATTTTTAATTTCTTATTCATTAAATACTAAAATTCATTTCTGAAACTGTATAGTTTCTCTAATTTTTTGAAAGTTACTTTGATGGACAATATTATTTTGATTAATGATTAATTCTTATATTGTATCTTTTACAGAAGAATCTACTTCTTCTTTTATCTGAGTAGTAGATGCTCTAGAAATATGTGGAATATCCACCGTATAATCTAAAGGTTAAATAAAAGAATGACTAGATCTTGATCTAGCATAAACAGAAGAGGGTAATAATCTTCTTTGTTCATTATTAAACTGTAGTTGAACATATCCTTCATTATTCTGTATTACTTGCTGTAAATCTCTATTTATTATAGAATTTCTAGGAACAGCTTGTTCAATTATCCAATTTTCTAGAAATTCAATTTCTTCCCATTTTATAGATCTACGAGTTGTAATATTAGATCTATTAAAATTAGTTTCAAGATCTACGAGTTGTAATATTAGATCTATTAAAATTACTTTCAATAAGAATAGTTTTATTAAATTTTTATCAATTCTTTTACACATAGGATTTAGTGTAAATAATGGTTTATAATATATACGATAACATATATATATAATTTATGTTCCAGGAGTATAATTATAACCATGTTTTTAACATTTAATCTTGATATTAATATTAGACAGAGATAAAGATAAATTCGAATAGACATCAAAATATACCGGACCATGTGCCATACTAGATTGAATTATTCTCATAAGGGATTGTTTCTAATTTAAATTTCTACCATCTCTTAAAGCTGCTATAAAGATTTCTGGTAAACCTTCTAAAGTTAAAGGTCTAAAAGCTATTTGAATTAAACCTATATGAATAAATCTATAATTTTTTTTATAAGGTAAAATATCTTTATTATTTAACAATCTGATAACCATTTCTTCATTATGAAGGGGTACCAAAGATTCTGTAGTTTTAACTACCTGTTTGAAACCAATTTTCTCAAAGGTTCCTAATTTATAAATCATTTTAGATTATATTTTAGGAATAGTCCATTTATTCAATAAGTCTAAATTTTCAGGTAAATCATATTCTTCATTTTAATTGTTTTGAACAGTTTATTCGTACCAAATATATTCATTGAATAAAAGTGCCAAATCATAAACCAAACTATTTCCATGGGTCTGATATCATCTGAGGCTTGGAATCAAATTGAATCTGATACATGGCGTTGTTTTACCAAATTTTTCCTTAGTGGCTTTCGCACACTTGGAGATTATTGGTTTTCAGCCTATATATCATCTTCAACTCAAATAGAGTTAAGAAAAGGAAACGTTTAAATTCCAGAATAATAATAAATATAAGATTCTTATTTGGAACTTTTACAAAACATAAAAAGATTTATGAAAGATATACAAAAGAAATTAAACAACAGAGGTGTAGGGCCCTGTAATTAATTATCCGGTAATTTGGCATAATTAGAATAATTATTGAGTTGTAAATTAAAATAATTATTTATGTCAAATAATTTCAAGAAATGTGTTAAAAATATGTATTTTAGAATATCGGAGAATTTAACGATACAAAATACATATAGAGTTTAAATAACACTCGAGAGCAAAATAAATACAGACCGGGATAGATGGGCTTGAGTTACTATTTTAGTAATCAAATACACAATATATAAAAATACATATACATACACTCAACTTACCAAATAAGGGAAGGAAAGAAAAGAAGAAAGAAGCTTTCCCAACTCCATTCCCGTCACTTGTGTAGCGGCTGCGGGAAAATCACGATATCTCCTCCGTCCGACATCCAAATCTCGATCGGTCTAAAGGGGTGTCTTTCTAACATCCTAAGCTTCGATTAAATTTAGAAATCGCGAAGTTTGAGTAAGGATTCGGGTAGATCAAAGCTGCTGTTCCGGTGCTCTGTTCTGCACGAATTCTTCCCTTTTTTGGTGAGAGTTTTTGGGTTGCTGCGATTTTTGTAGTTTGAATTTGTAGAAGTTAACTAAAAAGAACTTGTAGCTCTGTTTGTTAGCTTTCTTTAGCCACTAGAATCATCAAATTTTGATAAGAAACAGAATTGATATGATTTTTCTACCAAAATGTGTCAAATCAAATTCTGAAACTGTTCTTTGCAAGACACCTACTGTAATTCGCGTTTTTTTCAATTATGCGCTCGGATTCTGGACTTGTGATTCAAAAAAAAGTTGTACAGCTATGTGTTATCTTCGTAATGAAATAATATTCGTTAAATTCCATTAAGAATTGAGATAGTTATGCTCATTTTTCCGACACTGCTCAGTACGAGATTTTGTCCGAAAATCTGTTGAGTAGCAGTGTGTTCTTGAAAATTCTGAGAATAATCTGTTGAGATTCTGAAGATGGTTTCAACTGAAGAAACTTAGATAATTAATTATCTTTAATTTCCAATTGGCGAATATTGATTTGAGTTAATATTGAGTGAGATACGAATTTTATGCTCTTTTGTGCCAAATCGGACATTGGTGTGGAATGTAGTTTTCATGATTGGCTTATTGTTGTTTCGTTTAGGCCGAGGGTCTTGAAGTGAAGTTGATATTGTATTGTCAAGTTGGTATAGGTATGTTACAGCTCGATAACATACGACGGTAAAACATAAATTATATTTAATTGCCATTCTGTGTTACATTGATCGGGTGTATGACTTGTTGGCTGTTGTAAATTGTTAAATGCCTTCGTTGTGATTTATGATTATTATTTTGACATATTATTGGCATTTAGCATAGGGCATACTATTATGACATTCATGTTGAGCCATATCGTTCTTGTTAGCCCATTGTTGATATCCGTTGTTATCTGGCGCTATTGTTTATCTCGGGATCATTGTGTGGCTGATAGGCCTATACACATGAAACCGTAGATGTAATTGAACAATCTCGTGGTTAGTGCAGCCTTTTGAGGTGAGCGCTGGGATTGTGTTATCTAGTTCGTTCTGTTGTGCCATCCTGTTATAGCGTATCAGCTGTATGGAGGCCGAGTCAGGGGTGTTATTCAGCACAGCTTGGCATACCTCGCATACTTGGCAGGGCGGTTTAGCTGCATGACAATGTAGCTCCCCTGTGTTGTTGGTCAAGCATTATTCCAGTTGTTATCGTACCGTTTGTTGGCTCCTGTGATCCAGATGATTCGTTGAGCCTTTCATGCATTGCATATTACAATTCATTATATGATTATGCATGATTTATGTTATTGTTGAACTGTTTCATACCAGAATCCTAACCTCAGTTGTTTACTGGGGGGCTGCTGTGGTTGCATTTGGACACCATGGTAGATCTCCCGAGTCGTTTTGCAGCATCAGGCCGAGGTTCCGCCAGTGGAGCTCGGGATTGAGGTTGGATTGCTTGGTTCTGTTCAGTGGAGTCTCCCAGTTAGTCTATATGTATGTCTTGAGTTTATTTAAGTCTTGTAATGTACTTTATTTGCCGGGGAGATGCCCCGTGTATCTGTAGTGATATTTGGTTGTTTTCGTGATGTTCTGAGTCGATCCTATGATTCTTATGATCTGGTGAGTATTTGGAAAGTTTTAATTTCTGTTTAGTCCTGGCCAGTGCGGCTATAGGTTGTTGACTTCGGTTTTTGTTTTTATGACTCTAGTTGGAGTATATTTTGATATAAACTGCTGTTTGAGTTTTTCGAGATGTCCTACTTACGGGGAGGTCATGCCGAAATTTTTCTAGGCCCTGAGGTCCGTTTTAAAGTATTTTAAACCTATTTCCGCTGCAGCTTTAAATCAAACCATTATTGTTTGATCATTAATTTTCGTTAGAGTAAATGGGCCTCACATCTTTGTATCAGAGCGTAAACTGGGATACGCTCGAACTAGAGTCTAGGACACTCGAGTCTTGGCACTAAAATTGTTGTTGAGCCTGTGTATGCTACTTGACAGCATGTTTTTGTAAATATATGATTTGTTTGCTTCCATTCTAATTATTTTGATGTTTTATCGTATAAAATGGAGGGAGGTGGAGAAATTCCTGCTGATGAGATTCCTTTAGCTCGAGGTCGAGGTCGTGGACGTGGTAGACCTCGTGTCCGTGTTGTTGATAATACTTTTGTGGAGCAAGCTGGTGATCAGTTAGAGCAGTTTAGGATGGATGAGTTAGTTGCGCGTTTCCATTCTATGCATCCTCCTCGATTCAGTGGTTTGGAGGGAGCTGAGAAAGCAGAATTGTGGATTTCTGAGATTGAGGAATTGTTTGATTTGATTGAGTATCCTTTAGAGTGTCGATTGAGATTAGCTATGCATCAGTTGAAAGATCGTGCCAAAATGTGGTGGTCTACTACATTGATGACTTTAGATGCTCAGAGGATTGTTCCATCGTGGGATATATTCAAGCTGAAGTTTAAGGAGAGTTATTGTCCTCCATCATTCTACAGTTCTACGGCTTCTGAGTTTCATAACCTGAAACAAGGCGATATGTCAGGTGCGGAGTATGCAGATTCTTTTTATGCTATGCTGAGATATGCTCCTCATGTTGCTGCGAGTCAGGTTGCTGTCGTCAAAAGTTTCATTGAAGGATTGAACGATCATCTTCACCCTTTTGTTTCTACAGGTAAGCCACTGAATTATCTTGAAGCAATGGAAATAGCAAAAAGGGCTGAAGCTAGTCTTAAGAGGAGTGGCAATCAAGTTCCTACCCAACATCATCATTCGGGGAGGCAACAATTCAGTTCATCTGGTTCTGCATCTCTTCGTTCACAATGGAAGCAATTTAAGAAGCCTCGTTCTAGTTCTTCGAGTTCAGGGAACCGTGGGGGATATTGTTATAGTAGACCTTATTGTGATCACTGTGGGGGCAAGCATTTCAGTAATCAGTGTGTTGGAGTTCAAGGGGTTTGTAATAATTGTGGTCGGCCGGGTCATTTTGTTAGAGTCTGTCCTAGTAAGACNCTCTACAGCTTACTGGTAACTGTAATCTATGTGGTTTTATAGCGCGAGTGTTATTTTATACTGGAGCATCTCATTCCTTTGTTTCTCATGCATTTGTTGTTTCGCGTGATTNGAATCAGTCATCTGTTCATGTATTTGCCTTGACTGAGGATGAGGCTCAGGCAGCTCCAGGTACTGTCATTACTGGTAACTGTAATCTAAGTGGTTTTATAGCGCGAGTGTTATTTGATACTGGAGCATCTCATTCCTTTGTTTCTCATGCATTTGTTGTTTCGCGTGATCTTCACACCACTAGTATGAATTCCAATCTATCTGTTGCTACTCCGATGGGCAAAATGATTATCACTGATAATGTGGTGTTTAATGCGGTTTTGTTTCACGATGAAAATGTTCTGTATCTGAATCTCATAGTCCTACCTATGCATGACTTTGATTGTATCGTTGGTATGGATGTTTTGACTGAAAATCGTGCCACTGTTGACTGTTATCGAGGAATAGTTCGTTTCAGGCCTAGCTTTGCTCCTAAATGGAATTTCTATGGCCGTGGTTCTCAAGCCAAGATTCCTCTAGTTTCAGCCATTGAAATGAATCGATTGTTAGATTCTGGTCATGAAGGTTTTTTGGTTTATGTTGTTGATCTATCGCAAGATGAGCCACATATTTCTAATATTCCTGTAGTCCGTGAGTTTCCTGATGTGTTTCTAGAAGAGATTCCGGGTTTTCCACCAGAACGAGAAGTTGAGTTCAGTATCGAATTAATGCCAGAAACTGAACCCATATCTCGAACACCATATCGTTTAGCTCCTGTTGAGCGAAAAGAACTGAAAGAACAATTACAAGATTTGTTGAGTAAAGGTTATATTCGTCCGAGTTCTTCACCGTGGGGCGCACCGATTCTATTTGTCAAGAATAAAGATGGTACGATGCGGATGTGTATTGATTATCGGCAACTGAATAAGTTTACTGTCAAGAATAAATATCCACTCCCTAGGATTGATGACTTATTTGATCAGTTGCAAGGTACTTCGGTGTATTCTAAGATTGATCTTCGTTCTGGGTACCATCAAGTGAGAGTTAGACAAGAAGATGTGCCGAATATAGCTTTTCGCACGAGATACGGACACTTTGAATTTTTGGTTATGCCTTTTGGTTTTACCAATGCTGCTGCTGTGTTTATGGATTTGATGAATCGAATATTTCGTAAATATCTCGATCGTTTTGTGATTGTATTCATCGATGAAATTCTTGTCTATTCCAAGTCTGAGGAAGAGCATGCCAAACACTTGAGATTAGTTCTTCGAATTCTTCAAAAGAAGCAGTTGTACGCCAAGCTATCCATGTGTGAGTTTTGGTTAAATAAAGTTGTGTTTCTAGGCCATGTCATATCTCAACATAGTATTTCTGTCGATCCAAGTAAAGTAGAAACAGTTCTGAACTGGGCACGACCGATCAATGTGCTCGAGATTCGTAGTTTCATGGGTTTAGCTGGTTATTACCGAAGATTTATTGAATATTTCTCAAAGATTGCTAGACCTATTACTCAACTGACTCAGAAAAATCAGAGATTCATTTGGTATGATGAATGTGTCAAGTTTTGTCGAGTTGAAGAAGAGATTGACTTCTGCACCAGTTCTTACCATTCCAAGAGGTTCTGGAGGATTCGTTGTTTGTACCGACGCATCAAATAGAGGATTACGTTGTGTTCTGATGCAGCATGACAGAGTTGTGGCTTATGGTTCTCGTCAGTTGAAACTGCATGAGTCTAAGTATCCTGTTCATGACTTGGAATTGACTGCTATCGTTTTTGCTCTCAAGATTTGGAGACATTATTTGTTTGGGGAGCAATTTGTAATATATTCTGAGCACAAAAGCTTGAAGTATCTATTCTCTCAGTGAGATCTGAATATGAGACAGAGACGTTGGATGGATCTTTTGAAAGATTATGATTGTGAGATCCAGTATCATCCGGGAAAAGTGAATGTCATTGCCGATGCTTTGAGCCGTAAGGTTGTTGATGTTAATTTATCATCGATTCATGTTTCTAAGTTACGAGAGGATATTTGCATTTCTGGGTTGCATTTTCAAATCCAAGGTAATGCTATTTGTATATCTCAGATTTCTGTTGAGCCAGAGTTGATTCAGATTGTAAAGTCAGCTCAGAAAACTGATGATCGAGTTCTGAAATCTTATGAGTTAGTACCTCAAGGACACCAATCTGGTTTCTCAATTCACTCAGATGATTCTCTTCGGTTGAATGGTAGATTGGTTGTCCCAGATATTCCTGAATTGCGTACAACCATCCTTAAAGAAGCTCATTGTACTCGATATGGTATCCACCCAAAGGCAGGAAAATGTATCATATTCTACGGCCTCAGTTTTGGTGGAAGAATATGAAAAAGGATGTGGCTGAGTTTGTGTCTCGTTGTATGATCTGTCAGCAAGTCAAAGCAGAACGAATGAGACCTGGAGGATTACTGCATAGTCTTGAGGTTCCTCAGTGGAACTGGGAGCACGTGGCAATGGATTTTGTCACGCATTTGCCACGTACTTCTCGTCATTTCGATGCCATTTGGGTGATTGTCGATAGAGTACCTAAATCAGCACACTTTATTCCGTATGAGAGGACGTATTCGTACAAGAAGATGGCTCGTCTGTATATTGAAAATGTTGTGAGACTTCATGGAGTTCCAGTTGCAATAGTTTCAGATTGTGACCCTAGATTAACATCAAAGTTTTGGACTAGTTTCCAAAAAGAAATGGGTACCCGACTTGCGATGAGTACTGCGTACCATCCTTGGACAGATGGTCAGACAGAACGCACGATCCAGAAACTCGAGGATCTGCTTCGAGCTGTAGTCATGGATTTCAAAGACAGTTGGCAAGAAGCTTTACCACTAGTAGAATTTTCTTATTACAACAGTTTTCAGGTGACTATTGGTATGGCTCCGTTTGAAGCTTTGTACGGCAGACGATGTCGATCACCTCTTTGTTGAGATGAATTTGGTGAGAAGCAGTTGACTGGACCTGACATTGTTCAGGAAATGCATGATAAAGTCCAGTTGATTCGTCAGAAAATGAAAGCTGCCCAATATCGGCAAGCTAGATATGCTAACAGACGTCGTCGACCTCTAGAATTTCAAGTTGGAGATTTTGTGTTTCTGAGAATCTCTCCGTTTAGAGGTGTTGTTAGTTTTGGTATGAAAGGTAAGTTGTCACCTCGTTTCGTTGGCCCCTACGAGATTGTTGAGCATATTGGGACTTGTGCTTATCTTTTGGATTTGCCCCAGTCATTGTCTGGCATCCACGATGTTTTTCATGTTTCTATGTTGCGTAAGTATGAGCCCGATCCATCTCATGTGATTCAGCCTGATGAGGTTGAACTTGATCCATCTCTATCGTGTACTGAGTATCCTGTTTGTATCTTGGATAATAAAGATAAAGTTTTACGCAATAAAGTTATACCACTTGTACGTGTTCAGTGGTCGAGGCATGGGGTAGAAGAATCAACATGAGAAACAGAAGAGAAGATGAGAGCATCTTATCCATATCTGTTTGATTCTTAGTAATGTATTGTAGGTTTTGTATCGTGTGTAAGATGTATGTGTATAAACAGAAATTTCGAGGACGAAATTTGTTTTAAGGGGTGGAGAAGTGTAAGGCCCTGTAATTATTTATCCGGTAACTTTGCATAATTAGAATAATTATTGAGTTGTAAATTAAAATAATTATTTATGCCAAATAATTTCAAGAAGTGTGTTAAAAATATGTATTTTAGAATATCGGAGAATTTAACGATATAAAAAACATATAGAGTTTATATAACACATGAGAGCAAAATAAGTACAGACCGGGATAGATGGGCTTGAGTTACTATTTTAATAATCAAATACACAATATATAAAAATACATATACATACACTCAACTTACCAAATAAGGGAAGGAAAGAAAAGAAGAAAGAAGCCTTCCCAACTCCATTCCCGTCACTTGTGTAGTGGCTGCGGGAAAATCGCGATATCTTCTCTGTCCAGCGTCCAAATCTCAATCGGTCTAAAGGGGTGTCTTCCTAACATCCTAAGCTTCGATTTAAGTCAGAAATCGTGAAGTTTGAGCAAGGATTCGGGTAGATCAAAGCTGCTGTTCCGGTGCTCTATTCTGCGCGAAATCTTCCCGTTTTTGGGTGAGCGTTTTTGGGTTGCTGCGATTTTTGTATTTTGAATTTGTAGAAATGACCTACTAAAACCTTGTAGCTCTGTTTGTTAGCTTTCTTTAGCCGCTAGAATCATCAAATTTGGATAAGAAACGGAATTGATATTATTTTTGTACCAAAATGTGTCGAATCGAATTCTGAAACTGTGCTGTGCAGGACACCTACTGTAATTCGAGTTTTTGTCAATTATGCGCTCGGATTCTGGACTTGTAATTCAAAAAAACGTTGTAGAGCTATGTGTTTTCTTTGTAATGATATAAGATTCGTTAAATTCCATTAAGCATTGAGATAGTTATGCTCATTTTGCCGAAACTGCTCAGTACAAGATTTTGTCCGAAAATCTGTTGAGTAGCAGTGTGTTCTTGAAAATTCTGAGAATAATCTATTGAGATTCTGAAGATGGTTTCAACTGAAGAAACTTAGATAATTAAGTTATCTTTAATTTCCAATTGTCGGATATTGATTTGAGTTAATATTGAGTGAGATACGAATTTTATGCTCTTTTGTGGCAAATCGGACATTGGTGTGGAATGTAGTTTTCATGATTGGCTTATGGTTGTTTTGTTTAGGCCAAGGGCCTTGAAGTGAAGTTGATATTGTATTGTCAAGTTGGTATGGGTATGTTACAGCTCGGTAACATAAGACGGTAAAACATAAATTATGTTTAATTGTCATTCTGTGTTACATTGATCGGGTGTATGACTTGTTGGCTGTTGTAAATTGTTAAATGCCTTCGTTGTGATCTATGATTATTATTATGACATATTATTGGCATTTAGCATAGGGCATACTAGTATGACATTCATGTTGAGCCCTATCGTTCTTGTTAGCCCATTGTTGATATTCGTTGTTATCTGGCACTATTGTTTATTCCGGGATCATTGTGTGGCTGATAGGCCTATAAACATGAAACCGTAGATGTGATTGAACAATCCCGTGGTTAGTGCAGCCTTTTGAGGTGAGCGCTGGGATTGTGTCATCTAGTTCGTTCTGTTGTGCCATCCTGTTATAGCGTATCAGCTGTATGGAGGCCGAGTCAGGGGTGTTATTCAGCAGAGCTTGGCATACCTCGCATACTTGGCAGGGCGGTTTAGCTGCATGACAATGTAGCTCCCCTGTGTTGTTGCTCGAGCATTATTCCAGTTGTTATCGTACCGTTTGTTGGCTCCTGTGATCCAGATTATTCGTTGAGCCTTTCATGCATTGCATATTACATTTCATTATATAATTATGCATGATTTATGTTATTGTTGTTATTTTTGAACTGTTTCATACCAGAATCCTAACCTCAGTTGTTTACTTGGGGGGCTGCTGTGGTTGCATTTGGACACCATGGTAAATCTCCCGAGTCGTTTTGCAGCATCAGGCCGAGGTTCCGCCAGTGGAGCTCGGGATTGGGGTTGGATTGCTTGGTTCTGTTCAGTGGAGTCTCCCAGTTAGTCTATATGTATGTCTTGAGTTTATTTCAGTCTTGTAATGTACTTTATTTGCCGGGGAGATGCCCCGTGTATCTGTAGTGATATTTGGTTGTTTTCGTGATGTTCTGAGTCGATCCTATGATTCTTATGATCTGGTGAGTATTTGAAAAGTTTTAATTTCTGTTTAGTCCTGGCCAGTGCGGCTATAGTTTGTTGACTTCGGTTTTTGTTTTTATGACTCTAATTGGAATATATTTTGATATAAACTGATGTTTGAGTTTTTCGGGATGTCCTACTTACGGGGAGGTCATGCCGAAATTTTTCTAGGCCCTGAGGTCCGTTTTAAAGTATTTTAAACCTATTTCCGCTACAGCTTTAAATCAAACCATTATTGTTTGATCATTAATTGTCATTAGAGTAAATGGGCCTCACAAGAGGATTTTAACGAGATACCTTTGAAACATAAATTCATAAAAATCACCCATGAACACCTTAAACGCCATTTCTCGGCTAAGCAGGCTAAAGGGCTACAACATGAATTTATTATTTCTTGGTTACTCGAACCTTGTGTTTACCATTTCCTGGTTCATCTTTTTACCTTATGTTCTAACCAAAGACTCTTATATTCCTTTAAATTCCAAAAATTTAAATAAATCTTTTATTATCTCAATTTCTTCCAAATTACAAATAAATATAGATCATGTCATAGTAAGGTAATATGATTTAGCACGAATGATTTAGCTTGTCATTCAGGCTAATATATAAAGAAATATAAATTAAAAGCAGTAAACAACAATAAAAACAGAAATTATCTTACAAAGTTTTGTTCAACACTTAGAACTTTTTTTAGCTTCAGAAGGATTTTACAAAGAGTATAGAGAGAGAGAGAGGGGAGTAAACTCAACCGTGTCTCATGAAGTAAAATGAAAACCTATTTATAGAAGGAAGAGCCGGACATGAACCCCGGGCTCCAAAACTATAAATAAACATTGCTTGCTTTATAAAATCAAATAGTACAAATAATACAATAAAGCAAATAGTACAATTATTTTTTACTTTTTTAAAGAATTTTTTAATTCTTCGAAGGCATTGTCGAAGGAAATGTCTTCAGGCATATCATCCTCCGGATCTTGAGCATCTTGATCATCATGTGCCCTCATCAAATTTATGAATTGATTTTCACTTGAATTTGAAGCCATTGATTTGTCGGATTTTGAATCGAAACATCCAATATTCTTATAAAGATCCTTTTTCGTTCCTTGAATATATAAATCAATTATTTTTTCTTTTGGATAAATATCCGCATATTTTTTTGTAAGAATTTTAAAAGGACCTAATGTATCTTGTCCTTTTTCTTGCTCTTGTTTTTCCTCATGATCATGTTTGTAGGATTTGATTTTTTCCTCCATGTGAAGAAGAGTTTCATGTCCATAAATTTTTCTTGTTTCAGGGTCTCCTCGTAGCATTTTATCCCAAAATTTTGTCATATTGATTCTCCAGAGACAAAGGATACCAATATCATTAAAACCTGATTCAGGTTTCCATTTACAAATCCATGGAATACCAAATTCTGTAAAGAGTAAACATAGTGTTTTCCCTATAATCCAATTTTGGGAAATTTGAGCAGTAACAGTGGGGGCGAATGTCAACCATTTATTCATTGGTTTATTAAACTCTTCAGGTAATATCTTAGAGGATGGACCGAATGTGCAGAACCCGAAAAATCAGATTACGTATAAGCCATGCATAATTTCTATTATTTAATTAAAATGAATTTTTATGAAAATATGAAGTGTTTTATTTATTTTAAAAGAAGATGTTTAGTTTTATATCTTCAAGATAAATACGCGAGGTCGGACCGGAGTTTGGAGATTAGAGATAAGATTAATAATAAGATAAATATTCCTAAATTTAATTTAAGTCAAGGAACAATTTAATTTAGAGAAATAGAATGTTTTAGGATTTATTTAAATTAGTTGGAATCAAGTTAGTAAATAAATTCTTTGAGGTTCAATATTTAATTAAAGCTTAAAATAAAATGTGTAAACAAATGGGGATAAAGTAATATAGATATAATATAGTCAAGAAATTTAACATAGCATTTAAATACCTAAAATTTTTTTTTAAACCATGCAATGTAATACAATAATTAATCAAGGTCATACAGTGCAAAATGGTGGGTGAATTTCGGTCCATGCCTAAACAAATTCAAAAATGTTAGTAGCACCCCATTTAAGCCATTCTTAACTACACTTCATGGTGTATTCATTTATCCTCTTAATTCATCAAGTAATAGTAATTCAAATATTATAGCACACCACATTTATCCTCAACTTACTACCTAGAAAATCAACGTGTGTAAGCAACAAAAATGAGGGAAAAGAATCGGCTAGCAAGGAATAAGAAAACATTTCAAACCATTCCACTTATTGAGTGGTAACCTCCCACCTTAATGCATATTATGGCTACTTTAGCACCTCTTATAGCACCCACCTTCCTTGTCTATCATAGCAATCCCCTGACCTTCGAAAATTAGAAGAAACAGCAGCTTAGAAACGGTGAAAATTACAGCAGGAAACAAGGAAAAGAAATCCAACTTCGTTCCGCCGCTCGTATTCGTCGTATTGATTTGTTTTTTTTCAAAACAAATTCTAGGCATGTATATGTTGTTTCCTTGCTCTTCAATCAAGTCCTATAGATATTTTTAAACCATTATATAACCATGATTCAAGCTAAAACACGTAATTGACAGCAAGTTGCCAAGCAAAATCTGTACAGATTTTTCCTAAACTTTTTTTGTTTTCAACTTCATGGGTTTGCTAAGTTTTGTTGATTTCAGGATGTTGCTCGGTTCTAGGATTCCATGGCTGCTTCTAGGAATGTTTTAGAGTGGGTTAGGGTGTTATTGGTCCATTGGTTTACATCCATACACGCACAAACAAAGATATGACAGCAACATTTTTATGAGCACATAATTTTGGGGTCACAGTTTCTGTCATTGGATTGTTTAAAGGGGTGTTCGAATCTTGGCTGTCCTAGGGACTGTAGCCATGGTTAGAGCCCTTCCTTATCATGTCTAGGACGTGACCAAATCATCTTTCAAAGCTTGTTTCATAGATCCCTCAGATTTTTACAGAAACATGACAAGTGCTCTTCGGTTTTCAAAATCTGATTTTTGGTGTGAGTAACTTTCGTTTTTTGAGATGTTGGATGAATTGTGGTTGGCTCCTAGCCCATAGCCATGGTTTAAACAACACTCCATCATGTCTAGATCGAGCCATGGTCGCTCAAATGACCATTGGAACGATACAAGACAACAAAACAATGCAATACATAACACTATACAGAAAGTGGCTCTCTCGGTTTTGAGCTGTGAGTGTCCTAGGTATTTGCTTGGTTTGTGGTTGGCTTTTAGCCCTTAGCCATGGTCCAAGCCATGACTTAGGATGTTGGTAAGAGTCTCTGGTTGGTGGTTCAAGCCCCAATGGCCATTAGTTTCATAAATTGATCAAAACAAGCACAATAGTTGCTGCTGCTATTTCTGGTTTTTGACAGCAACTTGAGCTTCGGTTTTGGAGGTGGTTTGAGTTCTGGGTTGGCTTTTAACCTATGGCCTTGGACTGGACACTACCTTAATGAGTTAGGAAAGTCATGTTTTTGGCCGTTTGTGATTTGGTCGAGTTTAGAGGTCGTACGAGAATTTACGGCGAAAGGTGCCAAAATGACTCTCGAAAGAGTGTTTTATGTTTTTGGATTCCTTTCACCTATTTTCATGTTTTACAGTTATTATGCATATTTTTCAGTATGTTTGGGGTATTTTTAATCATGGTTAAATGTCGGTTTAATGTTGGTTCGGGTTGGTACGAAGCCATGGTTAAAAATCAAGTTATTGGACCGAATCATCTCGTTTTTTGTTCTATTGTTAAAATTTTGTCAACTTAAGATTTATTGCATATTAGTAGTAAGTCGCAGCAAGCCTGGGAACGATCCGACTCATCCGGTAAAAATAAGGGTATAATTATATTACGTGCATAAAAATATAAAATGTTTATTTTTGAGATATATGATATATGTCTTGTGGCCACCTTATGCTTATGAGTTTGGAAGTCGGTAGGCGCAACCGAGAACCTCTCCACCCGGTGACTTACGACCGGTTTATGATTATGTATGGGTACGTACATCCAATCCAAGGGCTGTGATTGATATCTACCGCCCAGTATACTGTGGTTTAGTCTGATCAGGCGCTTACGTTATGTTATGGGCCACTTGCTTAGAAACATTATCTCTACCAGAAAATTATGATATGACATGACAGAGCTCTATTGAGCAAAGCTTTTACGTATGATTTTCAGATATGCACGTAGTTATAATTATTAATGATACGATTTTCACCATGCGCTTTACGATACTATATTTTTACGTTGAATGCGATTTTATGATATATTTACTTGTTATTCACGATATATACATGTTGAGTCTTTAGACTCACTAGACTTGATTATTGTAGGTACTGATGAGGTCGAGACGGAGGGCGTAGACCAGTGAGCGATCTTGTGGCAGCAGTAGTAAACTCGAGGACCTCATGTTTTAATTTATGCACCTTTTATTATTCAAACTCAGTTTTAATACGTTGGATTATTTTTAAATTGTTGTTTGAAAATAATAATTGCTTCCGCTGTTATTTTAAACTTAAAATTATTTACATGTTTATTTTATAAATTGGGCAAGTTATTTATTTATTTAGAAAATTTTTAATAATTCCGCAAAATTATAAATACAAAATACGAGCCTTCTCAGTTGGTATCAGAACCTATGTTCTTGTAAAGGGTTGTACTACTACTGACCCCAAGAAGCTCATGAAGTCACGTCTTCTAGCTGTAAGTTTACATTTACGTATTTTATTTAAAGCATGAATTTTTTTAACAGCATGTTTTCATGAAATGTTTTTACGTTCAGATTTTTAATTATTTCAGTATTTATTTAAATTTAAGATAAATTATGGAATTATGCATGTTAGTTACGTATGGGCTATATATGGAACAGTATGCCTCATAGACGCCAGGTTGGACGCCCGAGAGGTGGTGGTGTGCACCGTCATGAGGATGGTGAGGGTCAGAGGCAAGAGAGACAGGGACCTCCACCCCCTCCACCAGACATGAATGCCCAGATGTTAGCTGGGATGACTCAGTTCTTCGCGTAGTTTGCGGGGAACAACGCTGTGGCAGCCAGACAGACGGGGCCTGAAGCTGTCTGTGAGCGGTTCATGAAGATGAGGCCGAAAGAGTTCTCGGGGACGACAGATCCTTTGGTTACAGAGGGCTGGATTAAATCCCTTGAGGTTATTTTCGAGTTCATGGGACTTGAAGATGGAGATAGGGTTCGTTGTGTGACTTATCAGTTTGGAGGAGACGCTCGTCTGTGGTGGGAAGGAGCAACTGTAGCTTTGGATTTGACTACTTTGAGCTGGACGCGCTTCACCGAGGTATTCTACTCTAAATATTTTACTGACGAGGTGCGTTCCAGGTTGACCAGAGAGTTTATGACCCTGAGGCAAGGAGACACGACTGTTACGGAGTTTATCCGTAAATTTGAGAGGGGTTGTCACTTTGTACCCCTAATTGCAAATGACGCTGGTGCAAAATTGAGGCATTTTATGGGTGGTCTGCGGCCGAGCTTGCACCGTGATGTTAGGGTGGCTGGCCCTACTACCTATGATGTTGCTGTTTCCCAGGCTCTAGCGGCAGAGCAAGATCAGAACGATATTGAGCGCGATCGCCAGGGTAAACGACCATTTCAGGCACCACATCGCACTCCCCAGCAGCAGCATCAGAATAAGAGACCTTTCCACGGTCCACCCAGGAACAGAGGGCAGCAGCAGCAGCAACAGGGACGGGCAGTCCCGAGAACAGTGGAGTATCAAGTCTGTGCCAAGTGCTCACGTCGTCATGCTGGGACTTGTATGTATGGTTCGGGAAAGTGTTACAAATGTGGTAGTACTGAACACATATTGAAGAATTGTACTCAGAAGAATCTGCCTACCCAAGGCAGAGTTTTTGCTCTCCTTGCTGCGGAAACTAACCCAGAGACGATGCTCATGACATGTATCCTAAATCTTTAAGTTGTATTTGAAGTTTAATGTTTTGGGTTATGATTTTTTAACTTATAATTTATGATAGGATTGCATGTTCTAATCAGTGTTATTTACGGAAATTTAGATTAGGAGAACTTTGACCTTTGCATGTCTATAAGCATAGTCCTTGTAAAACTATTGGGTTTAGCATGATATTCCAATCTTTCAGGGAGAATCTTTATAGCCGGTTCAGCTACGAAAGCCTTGATAGATTCAGGGGCTACTCATTCATTCATTTCAGAAACCTTTGCAAATTCTCTCAAGATCAAGACAATTGGGCTAGACATAGCGTATTCAGTAACATTGCCTTCTGGAGAGGAGATGACAGCTACTAACGTGATCCGAGACATAGACCTCGAGCTTCATGGTAATCTCGTTTATGCGGATCTTATCGTACTACCAATGCCTGAGTTTGATATCACTCTGGGTATGGACTGGCTTTTGAGGAACAGAGTTTTGATTGACTTTCAGCGGAGATCTGTTCTAGTTCGACCGCGTGGGATGGAACAATTCTTATTCGAACCAGACAGGTACTTTCACTTACCGCGTATGATATCTTGTGTCCAGGCTAGGAAGCTCATTCATAGAGGGTACCGAGCATTTTTAGCTACTCTTGTATCTGTTCCTGAGACGCCCAAACAGTCAGCATCCGAGGTTCCTATTTTCAAAGACTTTCTAAATGTTTTTCCTGATGACGTCACTGGTTTACCACCTGTGCGAGAGGTGGAATTCTCTATTGAGCTTATGCCAGGTACCGCGCCGATCTCAAAGGCACCGTACCGATTAGCACCGACAGAAATGGTAGAACTCAAGAAGCAGATTCAGGAACTTCTTGACAAGGAGTTCATTCGCCTGAGTTTTTGTCCATGGGGCGCGCCAGTCTTATTTGTGAAGAAGAAGGATGGGTCGATGAGGCTTTGCATTGATTATCGGGAGTTGAACAAAGTTACAGTGAAGAACAAATACCCACTACCGAGCATTGAAGATTTATTTGATCAGTTGCAGGGAGCTTCAATATTCTCCAAGATTGATCTGCGTTCTGGTTATCATCAGTTGAGAGTGAGAGACGCCGATGTTCTCAAGATTGCTTTTAAGACTCGTTATGGTCACTTCGAGTTCCTAGTGATGCCGTTCGGTTTGACGAATGCGCCAGCGATCTTCATGGATCTCATGAATCGCGTATTCCATCCGTATCTTGATCAGTTCGTGATAGTATTTATAGACGATATTCTGGTCTACTCAAAGAATCAAGAGGATCACAGCAGACATTTGACCACAGTATTGCAGACCTTGCAAAAGCACAAGCTATTCGCGAAGTTCAGCAAGTGCGAGTTTTGGTTAGATAAAGTGGCGTTCTTAGGCCACGTCGTTTCTAGCAGTGGTATTGAGGTAGACCCAGCGAAAGTTGCAGCATTCAGAGATTGGGTTGTGCCGCAAAATGCATCAGAGATCCATAGTTTCCTTGGGCTAGCAGGAAACTATCGGAAGTTTATTCGGGGATTCTCCTATATTGCAGTTCCACTCACATCATTGACGAAGAAGAATGTTAAGTATGTGTGGAGCGAGGAATGTCAGAAGAGCTTCGATGCATTGAAGCAAGCTCTTATTTCAGCACCAGTGTTGGCCATGCCGTCAGGACCCGGAGATTATGTTTTGTATACCGATGCTTCGAAACTCGGGTTAGGCGCAGTGTTGATGCAACATGAGAAGGTGATAGCATATGCTTCTCGTCAGTTGAAGATTCATGAGAAGAATTATCCTACCCATGATCTAGAGTTGGCAGCCGTAGTATTTGAATTGAAGATTTGGAGACATTATTTGTACAGAGAGAAGTGCCAGATCTTCACCGACCACAAGAGTCTCAAATACTTCTTTACACAGAAAGAGTTGAATATGCGGCAGAGGCGTTGGTTGGAGCTAGTGAAGGACTATGACTGTGACATTAGCTATCATCCTGGCAAAGCTAATGTAGTTGCGGATGCGTTGAGCAGGAAAGTCGCAGGGATGGCTCATTCGGTGGTTTCGAGACCTCTTCAGTTTGAGATACAGAGGTTTGATCTAGAGACATATACTCAAGGTAGAGTTCCTCGTCTATCTACTTTGACGATTCAGTCTTCTCTTCTAGACCGTATTCGCAGTGGACAGTTAGCAGACGAGCAATTAGCTAAGTGGAAGCAGAGAGATGAAGCCAAGGGCAGTATCTTGTACACAGTTAGAGACGGTATTGTGAGATATCGAGACAGAATATGGGTTCCTAGCAGAGATTCTATTCGAGCAGATATTTTAGCTGAGGCCCATATGTCGCCGTACTCTATTCATCCAGGGAGTACGAGGATGTACAAAGATCTGCAGTTATTATATTGGTGGCCAGGAATGAAGAGGGATATCAGAATATTTGTATCTGAGTGTCTGACGTGTCAACTAGTGAAAGCGGAACACCAGAGACCAGCAGGTTTGCTCACGCCTCTTCCTATTCCCGAATGGAAGTGGGAGAATGTCACCATGGATTTTGTTATCGGATTGCCGAAATCAGTCAGAGGGTCGAATGCTATATGGGTGATTGTAGATCGTCTCACGAAATCAGCTCATTTCTTGCCTATTAAGACAACTTTCTCCATGATCCAGTATGCAGAGTTATATATTCGGGAGATCGTTAGACTTCATGGTATTCCTGTTTCTATCGTGTCTGACCGAGATCCTAGATTCACTTCATCATTTTCGAAGAGTCTACATTCAGCTATGGGTACGAAGTTGTTGTTTAGCACAGCTTTTCACCCACAGACAGATGGTCAGTCTGAGAGAGTCATTCAGATTTTGGAGGATCTTCTTCGTGCATGTGTCCTTGATTTCTCCGGGAGTTGGGAATCAAAGCTACCGTTCGTGGAGTTTACCTATAACAACAGTTTTCAGTCGTCTATAGGTATGGCTCCATATGAAGCACTGTACGGCCGTAAGTGTAGATCTCCTATACATTGGGATGAAGTAGGGGAGAGATCAGAGTTGGGTCCGGAGATTGTGCAGCAGGCTGCTGATACAGTAGTCAAGATCCGTGACAGGATGAGGACTGCTCAGAGTAGACAAAAGAGTTATGCGGATCAGAGGAGGAGAGATCTGGAGTTTGCTGTTGGTGACCATGTTTTCGTGAAGATAGCACCGATGACAGGTGTCATGCGGTTCGGGAAGAAAGGAAAGCTCAGTCCGAGATTCATCGGATCATTTGAGATCCTCGACAGAGTTGGGACGTTAGCTTACCATGTTGCTCTTCCGCCGAATCTGGCCGGAGTACACAACGTCTTTCATGTCTCCATGTTGAGGAAGTATATGGCGAATCCATCACATGTCTTGAACTTTGAACCGTTGCAGCTCACTCTGAACTTGTCTTATGGGGAAAGGCCAGTGAAAATTTTAGACAGACAGGAGAAAAAGCTTCGGAACAAAATGGTCAAGCTAGTGAAAGTCAAGTGGTTCAATCATTCGGAGGAGGAAGCTACGTTGGAATCCGAGCCAGAGATGAAGAATCGATATCCCGAGTTATTCGGTAAGTTTTAATTTCGAGGACGAAATTCCTTTAAGGGGGGTAGAGTTGTAGAACCCGAAAAATCAGATTACGTATAAGCCATGCATAATTTCTATTATTTAATTAAAATGAATTTTTATGAAAATATGAAGTGTTTTATTTATTTTAAAAGAAGATGTTTAGTTTTATATCTTCAAGATAAATAAGCGAGGTCGGACCGGAGTTTGGAGATTAGAGATAAGATTAATAATAAGATAAATATTCCTAAATTTAATTTAAGTCAAGGAACAATTTAATTTAGAGAAATAGAATGTTTTAGGATTTATTTAAATTAGTTGGAATGTTCAATATTTAATTAAAGCTTAAAATAAAATGTGTAAACAAATGGGGATAAAGTAATCTTGATATAATATAGTCAAGAAATTTAACATAGAATTTAAATACCTAAATTTTTTTTTAAACCATGCAATGTAATACAATAATTAATCAAGGTCATACAGTGCAAAATGGTGGGTGAATTTCGGTCCATGCCTAAACAAATTCAAAAATGTTAGTAGCACCCCATTTAAGCCATTCTTAACTACACTTCATGGTGTATTCATTTACCCTCTTAATTCACCAAGTAATAGTAATTCAAATATTAAAAGTAATAGTAATTCAAATATTATAGCACACCACATTTATCCTCAACTTACTACCTAGCAAATCAACGTGTGTAAGCAACAAAAATGAGGGAAAAGAATCGGCTAGCAAGGAATAAGAAAACATTTCAAACCATTCCACTTCTTGAGTTGTAACCTCCCACCTTACTGCATATTATGGCTACTTTAACACCTCTTATAGCACCCACCTTCCTTGTCTATCATAGCAATACCCTGATCTTAGAAAATTAGCAGAAACAGCAGCTTAGAAACGGTGAAAATTACAGCAGGAAACAAGGAAAAGAAATCCAACTTCGTTCCGCCGCTCGTATTCGTTGTATTGATTTGTTTTTTTTCAAAACAAATTCCAGGCATGTATATGTTGTTTCCTTGCTCTTCAATCAAGTCCTATAGATATTTTTAAACCATTATATAACCATGATTCAAGCTAAAACACGAAATTGACAGCAAGTTGCCAAGCAAAATCTGTACAGATTTTTCCTAAACTTTTTTTGTTTTCAACTTCACGATTTTGCTAAGTTTTGTTGATTTCAGGATGTTGCTCGGTTCTAGGCTTCCATGGCTGCTTCTAGGAATGTTTTAGAGTGGGTTAGGGTGTTATTGGTCCATTGGTTTACATCCATACACGCACAAACAAAGATATGACAGCAACATTTTTATGAGCACAGAATTTTGGGGTCACAGTTTCTGTCATTGGATTGTTTAAAGGGGTGTTCGAATCTTGGCTGTCCTAGGGACTGTAGCCATGGTTAGAGCCCTTCCTTATCATGTCTAGGACGTGACCAAATCATCTTTTCAAAGCTTGTTTCGTAGATCCCTCAGATTTTTACAGAAACATGACAAGTGCTCTTCGGTTTTCAAAATCTGATTTTAGGTGTGAGTAACTTTCGGTTTTTGGAGATGTTGGATGAATTGTGGTTGGCTCCTAGCCCGTAGCCATGGTTTAAACAACACTCCATCATGTCTAGATTGAGCCATGGTTGCTCAAATGGCCATTGGAACGATACAAGACAACAAAACCATGCAATACATCACACTATACAGAAAGTTGCTCTCTCGGTTTTGAGCTGTGAGTGTCCTAGGTGTTTGCTTGGTTTGTGGTTGGCTTTTAGCCCTTAGCCATGGTCCAAGCCATGCCTTAGGATGTTGGTAAGAGTCTCGGGTTGGTGGTTCAAGCCCCAATGGCCATTAGTTTCATAAATTGATCAAAACAAGCACAATAGTTGCTGCTGCTATTTCTGGTTTTTGACAGCAACTTGAGCTTCGGTTTTGGAGGTGGTTTGCGTTCTGGGTTGGTTTTTAGCCTATGGCCTTGGACTGGACACTACCTTAATGAGTTAGGAAAGTCGTGTTTTTGGCCGTTTGTGATTTGGTCGAGTTTAGAGGTCGTACGAGAATTTACGTCGAAAGGTGCCAAAATGCATCTCGAAAGAGTGTTTTATGTTTTTGGATTCCTTTCACCTATTTTCGTGTTTTACAGTTATTATGCATATTTTTCAGTATGTTTAGGGTATTTTTAATCATGGTTAAACGTCGGTTTAATGTTGGCTCGGGTTGGTACGAAGCCATGGTTAAAAATCAAGTTATTGGACCGAATCGTCTCGTTTTTTGTTCTATTGTTAAAATTTTGTCAAGTTAAGATTTATTGCATATTAGTAGTAAGTCCNTTTTTTGTTCTATTGTTAAAATTTTGTCAAGTTAAGATTTATTGCATATTAGTAGTAAGTCGCAGCAAGCATGGGAACGATCCAACTCATCCGGTAAAAATAAGGGTATAATTATATTACGTTCATAAAAATATAAAATGTTTATTTTTGGGATATATGCTATATGTCTTGTGGCCACCTTATGCTTATGGGTTTGGAAGTCGGTAGGTGCAACCGAGGACCTCTCCACCCGGTGACTTACGACCGGTTTATGATAATTTATGGGTACGAACATCCAGTCCAAGGGCTGTGATTGATCTCTACCGCCCAGTATACTGTGGTTTAGTCTGATCAGGCGGTTACGTTATGTTATGGGCCACTTGCTTAGAAACATTATCTCTACCAGAAAATTATGATATGGCATGACAGAGCTCTATTGAGAAAAGCTTTTAGGTATGATTTTCAGATATGCACGTAGTTATAATTATTCATGATACGATTTTCAACATGCGCTTTACGATACTATATTTTTACGTTGAATGCGATTTTATGATATATTTACTTGTTATTCACGATATATACATGTTGAGTCTTTAGACTCACTAGACTTGATTGTTGTAGGTACTGATGAGGTCGAGATGGAGGGCGTAGACCAGTGAGCGATCTTGTGGCAGCAGTAGTAAACCCGAGGACCTCATGTTTTAATTTATGCACCTTTTATTATTCAAACTCAGTTTTAATACGTTGGATTATTTTTAAATTGTTGTTTGAAAATAATAATTGCTTTCGCTGTTATTTTAAACTTTAAATTATTTACATGTTTATTTTATAAATTGGGCAAGTTATTTATTTATTTAGAAAATTTTTAATAATTTCGCAAAATTATAAATACGAAATACGGGCCTTCTCAGAATGATTTCTACCAAGGAAGAACCAATTAGGAATTGGATGGTGGAAATTATTTTCCCAAATCTTTAAGAACCATGAATGTTTTCTTTTTTCATTTTCATATACTAAAGTTTTATGAAAACTTTCAATATAATCCCAATAGTTGAACTTGAAATTCATTTGATGAATCTGAGAATAAAATTCTTTTTCCACTAATGGAGATATTCCCCATTATTCAATGGACATGATTTTCTTGATAATAAATTTTGAGAAGTTATAACTTCATTTTTGCTGAGTATTACTAAAAAAATGATTAATTTCTACACTTTTTAAAGATAATAGAAGATTTTCATAAAATCCTCTCTATTTATAAGATCCATTAACATATGATGTATTGGATATGTATCTTTCCATAATTGTCCAAGGTTCCCATTGAACATCTTTTTCTTCTACAAGAAGAATTAAATCATTATGAGGATTTTCAATATATAATACTGAATCATTTTCTTCTTCTTTGATAATATTGAAATATGATGTCGATGATTTAGAATTATTTTTCTGTTTAGATTTTAAAAATTCCTGAAATTCTTTATATAAAGAAGTATCTTTATCCATATTATTACTGGATGAAGAGCTAGCAATATTTTGGGCTATAATCCTCTGTGAACCATGTTGTGCAATAATATGAGGATTTATACCTCTTCCACCTCTTCCTCTACAAGAGGACAAGAGGAATCACCACGACCTCGAGTACTCATACCTGTAAATATGATAAATGTTCTCGAGTTAAAAATTCCGGTAGATGATTATCTTCACTTTTTTATAAATAATTTTAAAATCAAAAGGGGCTAAATGAGCCTGCCATCTCGCAAACATTTGTTTAGAAACATCATGTTTAAAATCTTTTAAAAACATAAATTTCGCAGATTTACAATCAGTTTTTATAATAAACTTTTGATTATATAAATCATTTTGAAATTTTAAAATACAACTAACAATAGCTAAAATATCTTTTGCTACTGTGTAATAATTTTTCTGGGCATTATTCCGTTTCTCAGAATAAAATCTAATTAAATATTCTTTTTTTTTGGGTGTCTATGTTGTGACTTTGATTGTTGCACTCCCAATAGCAGGTTGTCCGCAAGTAGTATAATTCGGTGAGTCCGATATCGTATCCACAGGGAAGCTACGGTAATTACAAGTCCACTACAATGTCTTTTTGTTTTTGTTTTTGTTTTTCTTTTAATTGTTTGAATCTTTAATTGGTAATTTTTAATTGTTCAAATTTTAATTTAAGTAGTTGAGATTAGAGGATCCACTCTTGATATTTTAATAAAGTTAACATTAATGAACATTATTGAAATCCACTTAATAAAATGGTTCCAATATATTAAATAATCATATTTATATTATGTTATATACTATTTTCTTATAATTATAAAATATATATCAAAACTTATAAATGTTGTCAAGTATTTATTGTGCTATATATATTTGTAAACACTAAATCAAGGTTCCAACTTTAAATGGTTGGTAAAACCAAACTAACATTTAAATGGTACCAAGAAATTAATAATATGATATATTGATATATAATAAATCAAGGCATCCACTTTAAATGGTTGGTAAAACCAAACAAACATTTAAATGGTACCAAGAATTTAGTGTAACATATAGCAACAATAAATCAAAACTCCCACTTATAAGTAGGGTATAAAAATGCTTAAAGAAATAAATATAACATAAACAATAAATAATGATTAAATAATATAAAACATAGATTATTACCTTTTAATAACCTTATTATCATACCAAGAGCTTCACCTTTTCATCTCAACCTTGGGAAGTTAGCTACTCATTATTCAAAGTATAAAACTTTGAATATGAAATTAACATGCTAATTATTTTTAAATGATGAAATAAAGGAAAAATAAAGAGAGAAATATTATGAACTCAAAGATTTGTTCATAGAATGAGGGATATCTCAATTCATTACAATGCACCCCTATTTATAGCCAAATTTGGGGAGACAACCACAAATAAAATATTATTTTTTTCCACATAAGTCTTCATTGGTGTTCCAAGATATTATATTATATTACACATCACTTTTGAAAATCTTCTTCTCCGAATTTGCTTCTTCACATAAAAAGAAACATGTGGATAATTGAGTTGTCTAGTTGTGGTATTTTTTTCAAACCATTTGACCAAGTAATTTGAGAGATATGGTCAAAATACTAGAGCATGGTAAAACTGCCACTCCTTTGGTAACTTTATTTGTTGCTTAATTTGATCCCAATTGTGAGAGGATTTTTATCTCATGCTTGTCAACAATATTGTAGATATTATAATCAACTTTCTACAGGTCCAAGAATCATCTTAATCCCATTTGCAACGCCAAGTTTATTCTTGTTTTATCGAACCTGTAAAAAATAGTAAAAACTTGTAATTACACAACAACTTATATTTTATACAATTTATTATAAAACATATAATATTTAAACATTTAATAAAACAAAAACTATATATTTATATTATAAAACATTTAATTAATGTACAATTTTTATGTTTATCACACCTCCCAACCAGCTTATTGCTAGTCCCTAGCAATTTAAGCGTTAATAGCAATACAAAACATATTGATTAATTTAAATAGAAATGTAATCAAAACTATCTAAGTGTTTAAATTAAATTTGAAAACTGTCAAAGTTATATCAAGATCATCATAATTATAATTTATGAAATAATTTGAGATGATCAATTCAAAGCTTATTTCAGGTAGTTAAATGTACACGGCCTTCAGAAATTCCTAGTAAGAGTCTCAACTCCATATCCTCACAGGTTAATAAATGTTTCAATTTATGGCAACGATTTCTCTCATGGAGTTGGAATACAGATAAATGCTCAGAAAAATGGTTTACAGAATGCAGACAGACAAACGAGCCAAACTAATCAAAAGATAGAAAATCCATTGATTCAAAATCTAGTTGTTCTTATTATATATTTTTTCCTGATATTTTTTTTTCATAACATCATGGAATCAGACTAAGTTTATGCTTCTTGACCACATATTTATTTAATTTGTACAATAAATTTCTCTCTTTCTTTTTTTTTTTTTTATGAGAGATATATGGGTCGTAGCATATAACTTAAAAATTACATAGATCTTCAATATCTTTCTTTTTGTATTTTTCTCCTTTTTTTTTCAGGAAATATCATTTTTTTTTTCAAAATAAGAACTCAAGATCTAAACAATAGATAGTCTCTCTCATGATCAATAAAGGCTCGAAAGCTGTTTTCTCAGTCCTCTCCACTCACTCACAAAATATGTGTGAGTTTAAAATTTTAGGCACTCTTATAAGGTATATCTTGGGCCATATACTTTAATACCTGATTTTATCACAATGGTTAATCACTCAAAAAGATTTCATAAATCATATTTTTATATTGATCAGAATATTAAAATTGACTTTTTTTTTTAAATAAAAATTTAAACATTCTTAAATAGATTAATGCATGTTCTAATTTAAATCTTTCAAACATGTAATGTATGACATTTTTGCAAAAATTACTAAGATACAAACAATAAACATGATTTTATTTTAAAATAATATATATATATTTTTATTTTTTATTTTTAATTATTTTTAATTTTTTTATAAGTTTGTTCTCCCCCCAATCAGAATATGACATTGTCCCTAATGTCAAAATAACTATTAATAAAGAGTACATAATGAAAGAGATATCACCTGGAATTTTATTGAAGATAACAAACTGAAACAAACGCAAACCAATCCACGACTTTTGAATCAATGATCCAACTTCCTTTTCTTATTGCTTGATTGCGACCAATTGATCTTTGTTATCATCGGATCAGGCTTATGAACAAAAGCTTCCAAATCATCAATTAATTGGTCGGCAGTCGAAGCACAGATGAGCATCCGTCGTGAATTTTCTGAAATGAAATTCTGTTCCACAGCTTTATCAAGAAATGTCAACAAACTGTCATAATAATTATTGATATTCAACAAGCCCACAGGTTTATTATGGATATTAAGTTGTGCCCAAGAAACAGTGTGAAAAATTTCTTCTAATGTACCAAAACCACCTGGTAGTGCGATAAAAGCATCAGAATTTTCAATCATTTTTGTGATTCTTTCATACATAGAAGAAACTTTTAATTCCTCACCAATCGTAACACCTGTAATATTTCCTTCAGCTAAAGCTGTAGGAATAATACCCAAAACCTGACTACCTCCAAGATGAGCAGATGTTGAAACAGATCCCATTAACCCAATATTACCTCCCCCATATACCAAGTGAATTTTTCTCTCAGCCAATATCTTTCCAAGATTATTCGCTGCTTCTACAAACACTTCATTTTTTCCAGGACTCGACCCACAAAATACACAAATATTTTTCAATGTTTGTGTAGAGGATCCAGCCATGTTTTTACTTTCTTTTTGGTGTGTGAAAATAGAGAGAAAGATGAGAGATTTTATAGGGTNATGTATATTAAGTTGTGCCCAAGAAACAGTGTGAAAAATTTCTTCTAATGTACCAAAACCACCTGGTAATGCGATAAAAGCATCAGAATTTTCAATCATTTTGGTGATTCTTTCATACATTGAAAAACTTTTAATTCATCCCCAATCGTAACACCTGTAATATTTCTTTCAACTAAAGCTGTAGGAAAAATACCCAAAACCTGACTATCTCCAAGTTGTGCAGATGTTGAAACAGATCCCATTAACCCAATATTACCTCCTCCATATACCAAGTGAATTTTTCTCTCAGCCAATATCTTTCCAAGATTATTTACTGCTTCTACAAACACTTTATTTTTTCCAGAACTCGACCCACAAAATACACAAATATTTTTCAATGTTTGTGTATAGGATCCAGCCATGTTTTTACTTTCTTTTTGGTGTGTGAAATTAGAGAGAAAGATGAGAGATTTTATAGGGGTTATATGTTATCATGACAAAACTATGTGTCACAGTAGTAAACAGAATAAACAGTAAAAACAATAATAACACACATGCATATAAACAGTAGTGTGATTGTGGCTCACAATTTTCCTCTGGTTTTACGTCCAGAAACGGCTTCAACTCCTTCTATGAGTTGAGGATATGCTTCCCATCCAATTTTCTTATAAAGTGGCAAACATGGTCTTTTTAGTCGGATTCCCAGGACTATTAAAATGACGCTCGTCTTGGAATTGTTTCCATAAACGGAGAAATTCAATATGCACGTGTCCACTAGAATGCGTCTCAAAAGTCAATAAGATGTTATCAAAAGACTCCTTACTCAGTCCATTCTTAATGAAACCAATTTTATATTCTCTGTTATTGGAAACATATCCCAAAGATCTGCATCGTTTGTCACAAGTCCATCTTGCACATTTATGACAAACCCCTAAACTTTTGGCCCTTCGTTTTTTCGCATAAGTACTTTTTCATAATCCAGGCATATACGGAATGAGTAATGACTGTTGAACTTCTCCTCTTAATCGGACCTTAGCTTCTATTACAAGACGAATATCTTCTGGAATTCCTTTTCGCATTAACAATCTCAATCTTTCAAACTTACCTGCATAAATTTTTCTTAGAACATTTTGAGAAACAGAGGGAAAATATTTACAAATTTTTGATAGAATTTCATCCATTTTGAAAAGAAAAGAAATGATTTTTTTTGTATCAGCAATTGTGGGAAACTGATTAAACCGACTATGAGAGCCAAGGAGTACCGTTATCAGCCATTTAACCGAGAAAATAAAAAGATTAAGGAAACCTGAAATGAAAACAAACAAAATTAATTGCAATACAAAAAATCAAGGATCGGAAAGGGGAACAAACTCTTTTTTAAAGATTTCATTTTCTAAAAATGGTTTAAGCCTTTGTCCATTTACTTTAAAAACATCACCATTTTTAGGATTTTCAATGTCCACAGCTCCATAAGGATACACATGTTTTACAACATATGGACCTGTCCATCTTGATCGTAATTTTCCTAGGAATATGTGAAGTCGCGAATTATAAAGCAAAATTTTTTTACCAATCTCAAAAGATTTTCTGAGAATTGTTTTATCATGAAATGATTTGATTTTTTCTTAATAAAACCTTGAATTCTCATACGCGTCATTTCTGAGTTCATCAAGTTCATTAAGTTGCAATTTGCGCAATTTGTTGGCATCATCCATGCTTGAATTAAAAGTTTTGATCGCCCAATAAGCTTTATGTTCCAATTCCACAGGCAAATGACAATGTTTTCCGTAAACCAACCTATAGGGAGACATATTCAATGATGTTTTAAAAGCTTTTCGATATGCCCAAAGTGCATCATTAAGTCGCAGAGACCAATCTTTTATATTTGGGTTAACAGTTTTTTCCAAAATTTGCTTTATCTCCCTATTAGCTAATTCAACTTGTCCATTTGTTTGAGGATGATAAGCAGTAGTTACTTTGTGAGTAATACCATATTTTTTCATCAACGAAGCAAATGGTTTATTAACAAAGTGAGTTCCCCCATCACTTATCATGGCTCGAGGAATTCCAAATCTACTAAAAATATTTTCTTTTAAAAATTTGATGACGATTTTATGATCATTTGTTCGACATGGAATTGCCTCTATCCATTTCGAAATATAATCAAATGCAACTAAAATATACAAGTATCCAAACGACGGTGGAAAAGGTCCCATAAAATCAATTCCCCAACAGTCAAAAATTTCAATTTCAATGATAGTATTCAAAGGCATCATGTTTCTTTTTGAAATCGCACCCAATTTTTAAACATTTAATAAAACAAAAACTATAAATTTATATTATAAAACATTTAATTAATGTACAATTTTATATTTATCAGTCTATTTATTTTAGAATACCTCCAAAACATATATCTGAAGCATCAGTTATTACAATTTTATCCCATTGGGGATTAACAAGCATTAGACAAGGAAGATTTTTTTACTTTAGCTTTAATGTTTTGAACAACTTCAGTATGTTTATGAGACCAGGGTAAAGGATTCTTTTTTAGCCTATCATATAAGATAGAAGAGTCATTTGTAAGATTTTTAATGTAAGAAGATATTTAATTTAAACTTTTTAAAAATCTTTGCAACTGAGTTTTATCAGTTATGACATCAGGAAATTTTGAACCAAATTCTATGCTTCTTTGGATAGGAATTATTTTTCTTTTTTCAATCATATGCCCACGAAATCTAATATTTGTTTGGAACAATATCATTTTTGATTTTGATATAACAAGACCATTTTGAAAAATAATATTTTTAAACATATTTAAATGTTTAAAATGTGTTTCAATATCATTTGAAAATACTAATATATCATCGATATAAACAATTATAAAATTACTATAAGAATAAAAAATATCATTCATAATTTGTTGAAATTCTGAATGAGCATTTTTTAGGCCAAATGGCATAACTGTCCATTCATAATGTCCTATAGGAACATTAAAAGCATTTTATATCTATCAGATTCTTTAATTTGTATTAGCCAAAATCCTGATTTTAAATCAAAATTTGAAAACATAATTGCATTTACAAGTCTATTTAGTAAATCGTTTTTATTGGGAATAGGATGCCTAATCCGATTTTAAAAGCTTATTAAGAGGTTTATAGTTAATAACTAATCTAGGAACACCTCTTTCCTACTCAAAATGTTTATTAACATAGAAAGCAGTACATGAACAAGCAGATTGTGAAAGTTTTATTAAACCTTTGTAATGCCCGAGATTTGAATTATCGTAATCCAGAATGATTTGTTGATAATCGAGGTAATTATAGACGGATCACTCCGAGACCAGAATTGGAAAGGTAAGAGTTGGACATAGGTGAGCTACAGTAGGTTTCGCGCACATGCGCGGCAGAAATGCGTGCATATGCGCGCAAGGCCATTGCCGAGGTAGAGAACCTCGCGCATATGCACGAGAAGAGGGCGCGCATATGCGCGAGCTGGTGGACTGGAATTATCTGGAGGCCGTAGGTCTCGCGCATATGCGCGAGAAGGAGGCGCGCATATGCGCGAGCTGTCGAGAAGAACAAGGCCGAGACCAGTAGGTCTCGCGCATATGCGCGGAGGGTGGTCGCGCATATGCGCGAGACGTGCAGTATGCACATTAAGCCACCTAGCCTTCTTATGCAACGTGCAAGATGTATATATCTATAGATAGCTTTCATTCCTCAATCAAAAAGGAGGAAGATCGAGAAAGGCAGGGGAAAAATGAGAAAAATCCTTACGCCTTTTTAGATTTGTGATTGTGAAAGATCCGTCCGTCAGATTTTCAATCCGACTTCGGTACTGTGTTCCTATCGACGTAGGCTAAAACTGGACGTAAGTTTTGCTACGTTCTGATATGTTTTAAAATTATGATATTGTCAGAATCTGATACGATTCCTATATGATGTTCTTGACATGTTAGACATCGTAAAATCAAAACTGGATTGAGGAAAAGATACCATATGAAATTGTTGTGAATTTTGGAGTCGATTTGGTATCAGAATTGAATTGTTATCGATTATGAGGTGTTGGGATTGAGATCTGATTGATATGGTATTGCTGGGTATATTGAGATTATGACATTGTGCTGTTGAAACAGAATTTGATTGACTTCTGATTATATCCAGTATTGATTGAGTGGTGTATTGATACCGTACCCTCGATATTGTTATTGCCAGATTGATATTGACAGGCTTTGAATCAGAGACTTCGACATAGTCAGAGTAACAGAGTGAAAGGTATAAATTAATGTTGAGTTGGGATTGCACGACTCGAGTGAGGTTTGACTCGAGTTTCCCTAAATCACATACTTTATTTGATTGCATTGATATTTGCAATTGATGAGATTGATGGGTGTAGTCTATTGATTCATAGACAATGTATGTACTAGTCACCGGCTGATTCCTCTGGTCTTCGGCTGATTTGCCTAATCAGCGGCTGATTCGTCTGGTCAGTGGCTGATTCGCTTAGTCCTTGGCTGATTCGTCAATTATGCGGCCGATTCGCCCAGACAATGGATATACGAATTATATCGATGGNAGTAACAGAGTGAAAGGTATAAATTAATGTTGAGTTGGGATTGCACGACTCGAGTGAGGTTTGACTCGAGTTTCCCTAAATCACATACTTTATTTGATTGCATTGATATTTGCAATTGATGAGATTGATGGTTGTAGCCTATTGATTCATAGACAATGTATGTACTAGTCACCGGCTGATTCTTCTGGTCATCGGCTGATTTGCCTAATCACCGGCTGATTCGTCTGGTCAGTGGCTGATTCGCTTAGTCCTTGGCTGATTCGTCAATTCTGCGGCCGATTCGCCCAGACACTGGATATATGAATTATATCGATGGCGTTTAGGGTTGATTCATTCCTATCGACTGAGATTCGATATATTTGTCAATATCTAGAACCGGGATCCCTAGATTAGGAATGAGTCGAGTCTGAGATGACGCGTCGATTGAGTCGAGTCTGAGATGACTAGTTAATTTACAGTTTTATATCATTCATGTTTGTTGATTTGCTACCTGTTAATGATAGTTGTTATATGCTTTGATATATGTTTTTATATGATTGCATGTCTACATTGTTTATACTGGGATGTATTTCTCACCGGAGTTATCCAGCTGTTGTCTTGTTTTGTATGTGTGCATGACAACAGGTGGGACAGGACCTGGAGCAGGAAGAGGATGAGAGATTCAGGATTAGCGTGGAGATCCGGACTTAGAGTAGAGTGGTTTAGTACTTGATCTAGTAACTAAACTTTAGCTGAAATAAATAAATGGGGTACAGGATTTGTACCGTTAGATGTATATGCGTATTAGAATTGATTACTTTACGTTTCCGCACTTGTATATCTGGTATATTAAAAAAAAAAATTTTATGTCCCACATTACTTAGTTGTTATATTTGATCCTAATAACAATTAAGTGTTGAATTAGGTTCGGGTCCCCACAACCTTTGTCTAATAAAGAATGTATTTAATTTTTACATAATTCTAAATATTCAGAATTCATTTGACAAGGACGAGCCTTGGTAGGAATATTTATTTCTTTAAAGTCATCTTCATATAGAAGAGAAATAATATATTTCTTTCTATTCTAGAAAGCATTTGGAAGATTATTATAAATTTCAAATGAAAATTGATTATAAATAAATTTAATCTTATCCAGTAATTTAGGATTTTTTATTCTATCTTCTATAGTTAAAATTTTTATTTCTTCTTTTAAAGAATTAATTTGAAAAGTTTTCCTATCAATCTTTTCTTGTAATTCATTTAAAATTCTATGAACATGTTTAGTTATAAACTAAAAAGAAATAGGATTACCTTGAAAGGTTCCTATAATACCTGTTTCATCAACATAGGTTAAAGGATAAATGTGATAAATAAAAAGAAGTCCAAGTATTAGTTGGCTAGAAATATCTTTTGCTAGTAAAAAACTTGTTTGAATACATGTTTTATCTTTGCATATATATGCTTTTGGTAATTTATAATTTATTTCTAATGGTTCTCCTCCTGCAAGAGAAAGAGAATGGGTAGTTTTATGAAAATATTCAGTAGGAATTAATCCTTCCTGTATGACATTTAAATCCGCACCACTATCTATCATAGCAATAAAATTCTTCTTATAAGAATTATCAATTAATAAGGTAATATTAGTGTACCACTTTTGAGATATAATCATACTTAAAACAGATAAATGTTTTTTATTAGGATCAAGAAATATAATATCTTGAATATTATCAAAACTTTCTGAATTATAAACTAAATTACTATTACTATTTTCAATAACGGAAATACAATAATTAAGACTATTATTATTTTGTTGTAAAATTTTTACTTGATCTTTATTATATATAAATACATATATATATATAATTAAAACATATATTTCATTTAGACGATAGCGTGGCTCTGCCGGTTGTTCTAAATGCAATAATATGATTTAATACTAACAATATAACATTTACTTTATTGCAATTAACATTTATGATATTGTAACTAACTTTTACTTTCCCGCAACTAACTTTAATTTTTCGCAACTAACTTTTACTTTCCTGCATCTAACTTTTACTTTACCACAACTAACTTATTAAATCATATATTTCATTTAGACAATAGCGTAGCTCTACCGGTTGTTCTAAATGAAATATAATGATTTAATTCAACATTTATTTTATGCAATTTTATATTTATACAGTTATATATATAATCATAGGTACCATATATAAAATATCAGTTACTTCGGTATTTGTTATAGTGGGAACTATATTATATTATGTATGTGTCTAAATATATAATTTTCTTTTTCTTGGAACCATTAATTATGGTGGTTTCTTTTGTTTTACTTTTAGTTAAACAATATTACATAAACAAGAATAAATCCTTGATTCTGACAAAATTTATAATTTGTAAACTTCATTATTGCATTTGGAAATTTATAAATTAATAAATTTAAACTTAAAATAACATCTTTCTGGATCGATCTCGTACTTACGAAATATATTACTTTCAGACAATCTACACTTGGGTGAATTATAATTTAAGTAGTAGCAAGCACCGCAATAGAAGAGAAGCCCTGAATGAATTTCCGATAATACCCAGCTAGACCTAAGAAGTTGCAGATCTCTGTCACACTCTGAGGCACCGGCCAATCTCGGACTGCCTTAACCTTGCTGGGATCGACCTCTACTCCATCTCGGGATACAATGTAGCCCAAGAATGCCACTCTGTCCAGCCAGAAATCGCACTTACTGAGCTTGACATACAGCCGTCTGTCCTGTAAAGTCTGTAGTACGGTCCTCAAATGCTGACTGTGCTCCTCTCTTCTCGTCGAATAGATCAGGATGTCGTCTATGAAAACTATGACGAACTGATCCAAGTACGACTGAAACACGCGATTCTTGATATCCATAAAGATTTCTGGTGCATTTATCAAACCGAAGGACATCACCATAAACTCATATTGCCCATAGCGCGTCCTGAATGTCGTTCGTCAGACTCTCTTACCTTCAGCTGGTGGTATCCTGATCGGAGATCTATCTTCGAGAATATTGATGCTCCCTGAAGCTGATCAAATAGATCATCAATCCTGAGCATTGGATATTTGTTCTTGACCGTGACCCTGTTCAGCTCTTTGTAATCAATGTAGAGCCGCAAGTTGCCATCTTTCTTCTTAACAAACAGTACTGATGCGCCCTATGGAGAAACGTTAGGGCGAATGAAACCCTTATCTAGCAATTCCTGTATTTGATCCTTCAGCTCTTTCATCTCTGCAGGTGCTAGACAATAGGGTGCCTTAGAGATCGGCACTGTACTTGGCAACAGCTCAATAGAAAATTCCACCTCTCGGTCTGGTGGAATGCCTGACACATCATCCGAGAAAACACTGGGGAAGTCCCTGACCACTTTAACCTCCTCTAGTGTCTAATCGACTGGCTCTGTCACTGTCACGATACCGGCCAAAAATCCTGGCAGTCTCTCCTCATGGGTTTCCTCGCACAGATATGGGAAATGATGTGCGGCTTCTGCTGGTGTCTGGCTGCCTCAAAAATGAATGGCTGACATCTGGGTGGTCGGACCAATATTGACCTCCGTCAAAAATCTATGGCAGCTCCGTCCAAAGAAAGCCAGTCCATAACAAGAATAATATCTAACTCCGGAAACGGTAGCACAATAAGGTCTACTTGCACCGCAATTTTTCTGCAACCGAAGCTCCAATCTCTTTACTATTTGAGATGTAAAAATCTGATCTCCAGATGGAATCGAAACTCGGAATCCCAAATCCAAAGCCTCTGGTATGATTCCTAGTCGCTTGACAAAATTTACGGATATAAACGAATGTGTAGCTCCGCACTACACCTGAAATATATATCCTTCCGGCGACAAAACATACCATCAATTAATCCAAAATCCTCGAAACATTACTGATTTACTCCTAGTACCCAATCAAAAATCTCGAATTTTACCTCAAATTTTCGAAAATCTCAATTTGGCCCTTAAAGTTCCGAATTCTATACAATTTGGCCCTACAATTTTTGAAAATTGCATTTTTTGCCCAAAGAAAAAATTTCGAATCTAGCCCAATTAAACCTTAAAATTCTCGAAAATTAAGAATTTGATCCCAAGAATTCAAAAAATTCAAAAACAGCCCTTAAAATTTTATTTTTGCAATTAGGTCCCCATACTTTTGGTTATCGCAATATGGTCCTTAAAACCCTTAATCAATTCAATTCAATCCTTAAGTCCAACTATTTAGAACATGCAACCTAATTTATTCTAGGTTCTCAATCCCAAAATAATTCCCATAACAATCATATAACCTATGCTATCAAGGCGGTAAATTAAAATTCTTAAACATAAAGGTTACTGGTGATCAGCATAGAGTTTGGCTCCGCCTCTGCCTCCTCCGCGTGCATCTAGGGCAATCAGCGGCTTTATGGCCCTCTTCTTTGCATACGAAGTATCTGAAGGTACCCCTCATACATTTGTTGCAGTTCTTGCACGGCTCTCCCTCCACCGGCTTAAGAGCCCTTGGTGCCTATGGTAGCCACTGGTGTCCAAGCCTCATAAACTGTCCATGGGGCTTCTACTGCCCCTGATGCCTCGGTGGCCCTGTGAACTTCTTTTTCTATGGTTGTGCGTTAGACTGGATTTGATGCCTCTTCCGCTGCATCTCAAAATCAATGTCCCTCAGAGCCTGCTGCGCCTGAAAAGCACAAGCGGTGGCCTCGTCATAGCTCGCCGGTCTCATTAGCATAACATCCTAGCGCAAGGTGGGTCTCAGGCCATCCATGAAATGCCTCATATTCTGGGAGGCATCTCTAGCAATAAGGGGCACAAAGTGACAGCCTCTGTCGAACTTCTGAATAAACTTTGCCACAGTCGAGTCCCCTTGGCAGAGACTCATGAACTCCCTCATCAGGCGACCCCTGACATCTGCTGAGAAATATTTGTTGTATAAAATCTCCATAAACTGACTCCAAGTGAGAGTAGCCAAATCCACATGAACGGCTCCCTCCCACCAAAGTGATGCGTCATCTCTCAACATGTAAGTGGCGCACCTGACCCGGTAGCCATCTCTCATCTCCAAATATTGAAATTGTAGCTCCAAGGACCGTTTCCAACCCTCAGCCAAGAACGGATCCGTAGTACCCCCGTACTCCTTCAGGTTGAGCCATCTGAACTTCTCATATACGTATGTCTGGGGTTGGGGAGCCTGCTGAGCCTGCTCCATAAGTCTAGCAATGCACTCGAGAACTCGAGTAGCTGCGTTCCCTAGCGGTGGCGGTGGCGGTGGCGGTGGCGGTGAGAGGCCTCTACCGCCAAAGCCTCTACCGCCTCCAGTAGTATCATCATGTCGGTCAGTGCTAGGGGCGCGTCTGGGAGGCTTGATATCTGAATACAGTCCAAATTCTAAACATAACCCATCATGCAATTTAATCTAGTTTTCAAAACATTTAATCCTTAAATCATGAAAGCATCTAAAAATGTATTGTAAATCGTTGTAAAGCATGCATCATGTGATCATGCATGTAATAGCAGTAAACTATTTAAAACATTTAAAATTACACAAACTTACATACTTGAGGCTTGAAGACTGAGCTGCAGAAGCTGGCGGTGGCACAACCCTATACAGGAACCTTGATCTGATACCAATTGAAACGTCTGCTACTAAAATACTACTATATTTTTATTTTTTTTATTTTGTAAACTCATTTTAAAACTTAGAACTTTAAGCATTCATGCAATACCACTGCAAAGTACCCATTTTAAAATAATAGTAATTCACTAACAAGTAAAAATAATGCAGTTAAAATACGTGACAAATCGTCAACCCTAGGTATACGTTTTGAAAATAAAACAAATATGAAAAGAGTAAAAATCCTATCGAACATCAACATAATAAAAAGACATAATATGAAAAAATCCAAAATCACTCCTATCCCATAAACATGATGTGCAGAAAATGCGGTCCTCGGGTTTGCATGCGCACATCCAACTCCGCCTACTCAGTATTCGGAACCTCCAATATCCTGATCAGTATGCTCACCTGCATCATTCACACCTACTGAGTTTAAAAACTCAACACACCTGTAACGTTATAGCAAGAACATATAAATAACAGACAATAGTGAAAAATATTGTAATAAAAATACATTTTATGATCTTAAAAGATGTAAGCATAATCATGACCTGTCAAAGCATAAACATTTTAATAACATATCTCATCATATAAACATATGCGTGTTCGTTTTCTTAATTTGAATTCCGTTCACTAGTTATGACTTTCGTATCATCGTATTAGGCAATGGATCCATCTACGTGTAACAGCGGTACCCGACGGCGGGGACATCAGCGACCGTATTACCCATCCACTGAGCCTTAGCCTTACATATCATCGTATTATCGTATTCATATTAGTCACAACCAACTCTCATGCTTCAAAACATGTCACCATATTCATCACTTGGTAAAATCATGCATATATGTAATTTTCTTTAAAATCAAGCATGCAACGTATTTTCCATAATTCCATAAAAAGTCATATTCCTGATAACATAAACATTTAAAACATTTCAAATCGTGTTTACGGCGCTGCCAAGACTAAAAACTCGAAATGACCATTTTGCTTCTGGAAAACCCTAATTAACCATTTTACCTATGGACCTCAAATTTTCGACTCGATACTACCAAAACTCTTCAAAACACCTCAAAACATATTAATAACTCGAGCCCGTTCCAAAACTTTTACGATTCGTTTTAAAAATTGGACCGGGGTCCCAGTTTTAACCCGAATCAACCCGAAACTTAACAAAATTTTTCCGAACTTAAACCGTGACTTGAACCTACACAACAGGCTCTAAACCACTCGTTCCAGACCCCTTAGGACCTACGAACCATACCTGAAAGTTGCTGGATATTTTCAGCGCACCTACCACGAAACCCTAGCTTTACCCTAGCTTCGATTTCTACACTCTAGCCCAAACTGACAAGGACCAGCTTCGAGCCAACCCTTCCTAGACCACCCTTGCACCCTCTTGGACCTACATGACCCAAGTTTACAGCCCCATGCACGCTGCAAGATTCGAACGCCCGAGAGCAACCAAAGAAGACTCCACCCGCGGCCAACCTACTCTCAACTCGATCGATCGGATTCGTGGCCAGGTCCAGCAGCATTAGAGCCATTCTAAGCCACGTATATGACCCACTAGGGTCTGGTCCAGGACTTGTATCGGCCCTTGCACCGTCGGCAAAGTCACATCAGCCGATCATCCCTCAACAGAGCCATACACCCAAGGAAAACGTTTGGCCCTCTCAATACCTCGCACCCTAACCGACTCCAGAACTTAGGTCCCTTAATCCTTGACGTGTTCAGCCCTCTAGTAAAACAAAACGGTAGTCCCCTTGCAAATTAATAAGAAAAACGTGAGTATGAGTCAAGAAAATGCATATTTCGTGTCAAACCTTTGCAAAAACGATACCATATGATAAATCAAAACATTCTCCATGCAAATACATATACAACAACATATAAATGGTGTAAATGATGAGAAAAAGAGTTATATGGCGTTCCATAACGTTTATGCACTCGAAAACTTGAAGATTCTTGCGTAGAATGCGCATTAGAGAAGCGGGCGGAGATTTTCCTTGAAAGCTAGAGAGAAAAATCGCGACTTGATGCTGAAGGACTTCGAAAATGGGGCTGATGCTATGGTGTGGGTGGTCGAGGGATTAGGGTAGGGTTTTAGTGTTTGATTATGTGGAGTTTAAGTAGGAAATTCATGCATAAATGAGCCTTAATTAAAATTAAATGGATTAAAAGGGTTTTGGGCTCACTAAGCACTAAAATAAGCCCATCAAACCCAATAACACTCCCGAAAAATATTTCGTTTAGGTACGTTTTTGAAAATTTTGCAAAAAACCCTCAAAAAGTTCTCCGAATCGTTAAAATTTGCATATCGATTAAAAATATGACCCGGCGAGTAAAAATACCCAAGCAAGGCCCATTTTCAAAACTCATAATTAAATACACCATATATTAAATAATTAAAATAAATAAATTAATAAAAACATTTTTCCTGATTATCTCCCGGTCTCTGTTACTCGTTCGAACGCGAAACGCAACTTAAAACTCTAATGCATGAAACTTTAAATAACCAAGAAATAACAGTACCTAACCATGCAATAATCATGCAATAAATGCATAAAAATCATTAAACACATATTTTAAATAAAAATCCTAAATTGCATGCAGTCAGCTTACGTAGTTCAAATTTCCTAGATCTTACAAATTGATCCAAACATGATATCATCAACATAAATTTGAACCAATATAGTATAATCACCTTTCATCAATTTAAAAAATGTTTTATCAACAATACTAACAACGAAATAATGATCACTCAGAAACTTATATATATTGTGATAACAAGCTCTTGGGGGGTGGGAGGCTTGTTTCAGACCATACAAGAATCTATCTAATTTAAATACATAATCAGGTAAAACATTATTTACAAAACCAGGAGGTTGTTCTACAAACTCTTCTTCATGTAAGAAGTCATTCAAAAATGAACTCTTAGCATGCATTTAATAAACTTTGAAATTAAAATGTCCACTACTAGTTTTTTTTAAAATGTACTAGAAATTTTTTTTCCCATTTAAGCATTCGACCGAAAGTATACATAAATATATTTTAAAGTACTTTTGCACCATTTAAAATAAACCAAACAAATATTATTTGGAACTCCAAAAGAACACATTTAAAACATAAAATAGTAAACGTCAACCAACTTAAGCTAACATTAATTCAAAAATAAACTCAACTCTTACATTCTCTTAAAAACCTCTCAAAAACATCATATGTCATAAAATCTTTAAAGTAGCTTAAATCATAAACTTAGTTTTATTTGCGGAAAACTAGCGACGGTCCTCGAGTTGGGTGCACCTTCAGTCCAGCTAGTTCAACCATCCAGCTCTCCATCAATATCAAGCTCACTTGCATCGATCACACCTAGTGAGTCTAATGACTCAGACGGCGGGGACATCGGTGACACTCTCACCCGTCAACTGAGCATTGGCCTTACATATCATCGTATCAACGTTTTAGTCACAATCAATTCATCTCCTTCAACTTTTCATATTTTCATCACTTATAAAAATTCATGCACATATAAATCATTTTTCTTTTAAACCAAGCATGCAACATGTCTTTTAGCATTATCGTTTCATCATAAAATCCCATAAACATTTAAAATAAACATTTTAACATTTATTACAACATTCAGGGCACTGCCAAGACGTCTAACATTTTTTAGGTGTAAAACGGCTCTTTTGCCCCTGAAACCCTAACTTTATCAATTTATCCTTAGACCTTAAAACAACGACCCAAATCCATCAAAACTTAACATGAAACCTTAAATAAACACATCAATATTTCTTAGACGTAAATTTAAGCTTCTCGACTAGTTTCTCAATTCGTCTTACAACTTAGACATACATCCCGGTTTTAACCCGAATGGACTCGAAACTAAAACAAAGCTTATTAACACCTAACAATACCTTATACAACCTATATCAAGCCAATTAAGACCCTCGAACTAGCATAGATCAGCTACTGAATTTTCTGCCCTATATTGATTGAACCATAGCTCACCTTGCCATGAAACCTTCGACTCTAGCCCTTAGCCAACGCGTCCAGACCCTAACCAACACCCCTTAGGACCATGACCGACCCATAGGGACCCAACTGGACAGCACCTACCCAGCCTAGAAGCCGCAACCACTCAACCTGTCGCCCACAAGCCATACGCGCCGAGCCCTTCGCTCCCAGCCCCTAGCCCTTGAACCATCCCTCGTGCAGCAACCCTAGGACCACCCTACAGCCCCTAATTTAGGTCTCCTAGACATGATCCTATAGTAGCTAGGAGCCATGCCCCTCTAGGAAACCTTAGCCGAACCCAAGCTCCCCTACAAGCCAAGTTTCATTCAATCCTTTGTCCCTGCTAGTGCAGCCTTTATCAAGCATCTATGGACCCTTAACATGTTGGAAAAAATTCCCTTCAAGTACCCCTACCATGGCAACCCCTTTGTGCATCAATGGAAAGAGTTTTAAAAAAAGAAAACACTAGTTTTTTGCATGTATAGCCAAAAAAACGAAAATAAAAAGGATTGCATCATATTTTTCATTCAAGGATAATTAAATACACATAATATGGTGTGAAAGATGTTTGAAGGAAGATTAAGGCGTTCTTTTGCGTCTATTATGCTCGAAAATCACTTGCGATGCGAAGAACGTCGGCGGAGAGACGGGGGATGAAAGCTTGCTGCGTTTTTCTTCAACTTGTGTGGCTTTTCCTTCAAAATTACGTGTGAGTTTGTGGTGGTGTTGCTTAAGAAAGAGTCCTAGTGTTATAGGTGTTGTGTGCATGTGATTATGTGGGTTTTGGAGAGGCTTTTTGGCTTATATTTTAGTTAAAAAAACATAGTGCAAGTTTATGCACATTAACCTAGTATATTAGGCCCATTAAGCCCAATAGGTAATATTTAATATATTTTGTTTAGGAAAGTTTGTGAAAATATTGACCGAGTTCTCAAAAAGTCCATATTTTCATCGAAAATCGATTACTGATTTAAAATACGACTCGGCGTGTAAAAACAACTCAAAACACCTCATTTTCAAAAATTTCATTTAAAATACACTACACATTAAACAATAAAAAATAATTATTTTATAAAAATATTTTCCCTCATCTCCGTTCCTCGATCGCATCTCGAATCACTTTTAAAACACAATTTTTTGCATTCTAGCAGAAAACTATATTTTAAACATATAAACATGCCTACCACATTATATTAATGCAATTAAAATAAATTGATTAAAATACATAAGAAATTTGATAACTTGCATGCATGAGGTTCACGTGGACCTTCAAATTTTCGGGACGTTACAGAATTCCTTAAAGGAAGCATAAGCAAGAAATATCCTAATATCTTCTAATCTAGCTATCGGTGCGAAGATTTCATTGAAGTCCATTCATTTTTCTTGCCTATAACTTTGTGCAACTAATCTTGACTTATTTCTAATTACGATATCATTCTCATCTAGTTTGTTTCTATAGACTTATCTGGTACTTATAACATATTGATTTGTAGATTTATGGACTAAATTCCAAACTTTATTTCTATCAAATTGATTTAATTCCTCTGCAAAACAAATATCCAATTAGATTCATCTAAACTTCATCAACTTTCTTAGGTTCAAGTTGAGAGATAAATGCAACATGTAGAAATTCATCAATTATTTTTTTGCTAGTCCTTAATGGAGCTGAAGAGTTACCTATGAGCGGCTCATGATAATATTTTCACTCCACCGATAGCATAGTCCAAGTGGATTTGGACCAAAAAGAGATTGATATTGAACTGATTGACTTGATTTGGATCAGCTTGATTTTGATCAACTTGATCTCTTATATTGTCACATCTTGGATCATTAGCTTGGTCTTATAAGTCTAGATTGATGAATTCTTGATTCATAAGAATATGTGTCTCACATGGGAGATCATCTGATCTTATGATCTGAATCACATTATCACTTTCAAATTAAATATTAGAAGATTCAAATATATTACACAGATAATTTAGTCTTGCATTGTGTGTATGTGAGATAACAGAAAATTCATCAAAAAAAACATGAACTGACTCTTCAACAGTTAGAGCTTCATTATGAAACACACGACAAGCTTTGCTAACATATGAATAGTCTAAGAATATACCAATATTATCATTCACAACCAAATACCCGGAAGTATGAAATTTCAGGTTGATTGTTGTTCCAGACCTCATGAGGTGTCTTTTCATGATTCTTGTTGATCATCAATCTGTTATGAGTGTAACATTCAGTATTCACAGCTTCTGTCCAGAAACTTTGAGAGATACAAGATTCAGCTGACATGGTTCGAGCTGCTTCTTTGATTGTTCTGTCTCTTATCTCGGCAACTCCATTTTGCTGAGGTGATATTCATCTGAGAACTCATGCTTAATTCCATTATCCTCTAGATAAGTTTCAAATAATTTGTCGGCAAACTCTGTTTTTTTATCAGCCTTTATCCTGTCAACCACTAGGGTTTTCTCATTCTATAGACACTTTAAGATCTTAATGAGTTTATGTAAAGGCTCGTATTTCGTATTCATAATTTTGCGGAATTATTAAAAATTTTCTAAATAAATAAATAACTTGCCCAATTTATAAAATAAACATGTAAATAATTTTAACTTTAAAAAAACAGCGGAAGCAAATATTGTTTTCAAACAACAATTTAAAAATAATCCAACGTATTAAAACTGAGTTTGAATAATAAAAGGTGCATAAATTAAAACATGAGGTCCTCGGGTTTACTACTGCTGCCACAAGATCGCTCACTGGTCTACGCCCTCCGTCTCGACCTCATCAGTACCTACAACAATCAAGTCTAGTGAGTCTAAAGACTCAACATGTATATATCGTGAATAACAAGTAAATATATCATAAAATCGCATGCAACGTAAAAATATAGTATCGTAAAGGGCATGGTGAAAATCGTATCATGAATAATTATAACTACGTGCATATCTGAAAATCATACGTAAAAGCTTTGCTCAATAGAGCTCTGTCATGTCATATCATAATTTTCTGGTAGAGATAGTGTTTCTAAGCAAGTGGCCCATAACATAACGGAAGTGCCTGACCAGACTAAACCACAGTATACTGGGCGGTAGAGATCAATCACAGCCCTTGGACTGGATGTCAGTACCCATACATAATCATAAACCGGTCGTAAGTCAACGGGTGGGGAGGTCCCCGGTTGCGCCTACCGACTTCCAAACCCATAAGCGTAAGGTGGCCACAAGACATATCGCATAAATCTCAAAAATAAACATTTTATATTTTTATGCACGTAATATAACTATAAGCTTATTTTTACCGGATGAGTTGGATCGTTCCCAGGCTTGCTGCGACATACTACTAATATGTGACACATGCAATAAATCTTAACTTGCCCAAAACTTGACAATTGAACCAAAAATGAGACGATTCGGACCAACAACTTGATTTTTAATCATGGCACCAACCAGAACCAACATTAAACCGACATTTAACCATGATTAAAAATACCCCAAACATACTGAAAAATATGCACAAAGACTGTAAAACATGAAAATAGGTGAATGGAACTCAAAACCATAAAACACTCTTTCGAGAGTCATTTTGGCACCTTTCACCGTAAATTCTCGCACGACCTCTAAACTCGACCAAATCGCAAACGGCCAAAAACACGACTTTCCTAACTCATTAAGGTAGTTTCCAGTCCAAGGACATGGGCTAAAAGCTGACCAAGAACTCAAACCAACCTCATGAACCGAACTCATAGTTGCCGTCAAAATGCAGCAGTGGCAGTTTGTGTATATGTGAAGTAAACACTGAAAATAATGGCTCTTGGCTTGAACCATGGCTAAGGGCTAAAAGCCAGCCACAACCCAAGCAAACACCTCTGACAACAGAAAGTATCAACCGAGAGCACCAACTTTGTGTAGTGGAATGTACTGAGTTGTTTTACTATCTTGTGTCATTCCAGTGGCCATTTCATCGACCATGGCTCAATCTAGACATGATGGAATGTTGTATGAACCATGGCAATGGGCTAGAAGCCAGCCACAATCCAAACCCCACCCAAAAACCGAAAGTGTACACACACAGAAAATGAAGGAAACGAAGTGCACTTGTGTAGTTGTTGTGATGTTTTTAATGGATCTGTGAATTAAACCGTGAAAGAATGATTTGGTCACGTCTTAGACATGATAAGGAAGAGTTCTAACCATGGCTACAGTCTCTAAGACAGCTAAGATTCGAACACCATCCTTAACCATTCCATGACAGAAATCATGCCTCATTTCTCCACTTAACTATACAGTTGCTGTCATTTCTTTGTTTGTGCGTGTATGGATGTAAACCAATTAACCAATAACACCCTAACACACTCTAAAACATTCCTAGAAGCAGCCTTGAGAGCCTGGAATCGAAGCAACCCCTGAAATCAACAAAACATTACAAACGTGAAACATGAACACATGGCCGAGAACCTGTGCAGATTTTTAGAAATTGTTGCTGTCAAATTTCGATTTTACCTCATGAATCCTGAACATTTAATGTTTAAAAATGTTTAAAAATATTTATAGGACTTGATTGAAGAGCAAAGAAACAATATATACATGCCTGAAATTTGTTTTGACACAAAACAAATCAATACGACGAAGACGAGCGGCGGAGTCGGAGTTGGATTTCCTTTCTCTTTTTTTTTTTTCCTGTGCTGTTTTCACGCTTTCAGCTGATTTTTCCTTCTGATATTTTTGAGTAAATGGGAGAAGAAAGACTAGGCAATGAAGATGAATGATATTATAGGTGTTAAATGAGTCATGAATTGCATTGAGGTGGGGGTTACAAGTGAAGAAGTTGAATAGAATTTGAATTGTTTCCTTCTCTCCTTTTTAGCCGATTCTTTACCTCATTTTTGCTGCATGTTTCTTTTATTGACTAGCATGATGGGTTAAGGAAGAATTAAGGTATATTATTGTGCTTGAATTCACTAATAACTAATGAATTAAAGGTGAGGAATTGCATTCACCTTAAAGGCTAATGAGTTGATTTGAATGAATTTACCACATTTTATTTTATTTTTTTAATGTCTTGATCGAAAGTTGTTACCCATTTGCATGGTATTGTTTAAGTCTTATATTTTAAATGTTTAAGATTTTTAATCATCTATTTTATTACATTAACAAATTNGCTTGCTGCGACTTACTACTAATATGTGACACATGCAATAAATCTTAACTTGCACAAAACTTGACAATTGGACCAAAAACGAGACGATTCGGACCAACAACTTGATTTTTAATCATAGCATGTACCAACCAGAACCAACATTAAACCGACGTTTAACCATGATTAAAAATACCCCAAACATACTGAAAAATATGCACAAGGACTGTAAAACATGAAAATAGGTGAATGGAACTCAAAACCATAAAACACTCTTTCGAGAGTCATTTTGGCACCTTTCACCGTAAATTCTCGTACGACCTCTAAACTCGACCAAATCACAAACGGCCAAAAACACGACTTTTCTAACTCATTAAGGTAGTGTCCAGTCCAAGGCCATGGGCTAAAAGCCAACCAAGAACTCAAACCAACCTCATGAACCGAACTCATAGTTGCTGTCAAAATGCAGCAGTGGCAGTTTGTGTATATGTGAAGTAAACACTGAAAATAATGGCTCTTGGCTTGAACCATTGACCAGAGACTCTTACCAACATCCTAAGGCATGGCTTGAACCATGGCTAAGGGCTAAAAGCCAGCCACAACCCAAGCAAACACCTCTGACAACAGAAAGTATCAGCCGAGAGCACCAACTTTGTGCAGTGGAATGTACTGAGTTGTTTTAATATCTTTTGTCGTTCCAGTGGCCATTTTGTTAGAGTAGGTGGACGTCGAGCCAAGTGTTGGCCGAGTGTTCACAATGAAACTCTATGTATAAACAGTCTTTATTTTAATAATATTTGAAATTATTGTTTTGGCACTTCTTTATCTGTATACCCATGCTAGTTGCATAGATAAAGTCCTTGAATATACAAATAGTAGAAAGAATATGAGATGCTCATGTGATGAGTATCATGAAACTCATATTTGGAATACTGTATATTCTAAACAGTTCCTAGTCGATTTAGCCGCCGCTAAGAAGGATATAGGCCGCTCGAGTTCGAGACTAGTATNATAAAATTGTTGCAAATCTTAAACCTCAAATAACGTTAATCCATAAAACCCAATTATACAACATCGACCTTCTACCAATATTTTAAAGCCCTTCAAGTCTCAATTATATTATATGTTTAAACCATTTTCTTTCCAATTACAATATAGTTGAGGCCTAAGACTCTGGACTTTCCTCATTGAAACAAATGTCGCATTCTTAAGTATCATCAATGCTTAATTAAGTCTAGTGTATAAAACTTAATAAGTTATCTCATGTTAGCGATAAACTTACTCTAATAATTCAACTTCGCTCATATCACCCATAGAGTTCTAAAATTCCCATATCAAGATTTCGGATTTCTTACTCAATTAAAATCTTAATGTTAGTTCATTGGTACTCTATGTTGAACGCCTCTAATTCTCTTTTTTTTTTATTTCACCCAAATCTTATGTATGAAAACCTATCTTATAAATCTTGAAATTCAAGCTTATGCAACCCAAATAATATTAGATAGTATAACTCCAGCCCACATATCCGCTTAGTCCCAAATTTCTTAATGACTTTCAAAATTCCTCAAGATAAGGTGTCTAATTCAATTCTTACATGCGTCTATCGAGTAACCTAACCATCTATCATACTCAACTTTCTAGAAAAATAAAATTCCCCCAAAGGTATAATTTTAACTGTTAAGATCCTGGTTAAAACTTACGACACATCAAACTTAAATTCCCAAAAAATTCGCTAACTCAATGTTTACTCTTATAACTTAGCTAACCGATAAATTTTTACTTTAACTTGTCGTCATTTTAAATTCTTAATTT
>NC_133307.1:8507870-8509333 GCF_012295235.1 Primulina huaijiensis
CTTAAGTTTATTATACCCAAAATTAATTCCCATAACACGTCTTACATTTCTATAAATACTTAAAATCCCAAGTGTTCCTCAAAATTTCGGATTTAATCCTTAAAATTTTGAAAATTGCAACCTGACCCTTATAGTTCTCCCAATTTACATTTTGGCCCTACAACTCTTCGAAATTTGCATTATTGTCCCCATAAAATTTTCCATCTTTACCTCATTAAACTTTTAGATTCTCGAACTCGAAATTTAATCCCAAAATTTGGTAAATTCGAAAATAGTCCCATAGAATTTTTTTTTGTACTTAGGTCCTCAAATTATTAGTAATTACAATTAGGTCTTTAAAATTCTCAATTCCTGCAATTCAATCCTTAAATCCAACTATGTAGAGCATGCATCCTAAATAAATTCTCATAATTAATCTTACATTTTCATAGATACTTAAAATCCTCAAATTGTACCTTTATAATCCTAAAGATTGTCGTAGTCTTCGAATCGCTATTGCTTATATGAAATCCTCAAAAATTTACTCGACTAGCAACCAAGAACCATCAATAATTTCTTAGAAATTCTACAAGTTTCAAAAGCATTCATAATTTTAAAGATTAACTTATAACCCATAAGGAGGACATCAACACTACTGACCTAAAAATTAATATAGTCAAATCATTTTCAACCTCTCCTAAAGCCCAATATTCGAATTCTTAGACATGTACAATTCCAAACGTAACCAACATGCATAATTACATTATTTCTTTAAATTTAAATAAATACTGCATAATCAACATCTGAACGTAAAATATTTCATGCTTTAAACAAAGTGCGTAAACGTAAAACTTACAGACCGAAGGCGTGACTTCGTGAGCATCTCAAGGTCAGTAGTAGTACAACCCTTTACAAGAACATAGGCTCTGATACCAACTGTAATGCCCCAGATTCGACGATTGTCCTCACTGTACCAAGACGAGTCTTTCCAGCGTGCTTATGTCCTCACTCACACGCACCCTGGAAAACTTCCCAGGAGGTCACCCATCCCAAAATTGCCCCAAGTCAAGCACGCTTAACTTTGGAGTTCTTATGTGATGAGCTACCGAAAAAAAGATGCACCTTCGTGATATGAGTAGTACAAATCGAATCTTTTAAGCCCTCTTCAACTGTACAGTCCATTACATTGAACAGTCTCGGAATCCCTCTCATTCCCGTGTGGGATCGGTTCATTCATGTTCCCTCCACCTAGAAGCCTGCCAGGAGCCGCTCATTGTCCGTGCAACTGATGGCACCGGCGATCACCCCCCGCCCTCTTCGGCCCCGGGCCTCACATGCCCACCAGCTTCCGCTTGGTTCGTCCCCGAACCACACCGTACTAAGAGAGGTCGGCTCTGATACCAACTGTAACGCCCCAGATTCGACGACTGTCCTCACTGTACCAAGACGAGTCTTTCCAGCGTGCTTATGTCCTCACTCACACG
>NC_133307.1:8510594-8528114 GCF_012295235.1 Primulina huaijiensis
TAACTCATTAAGGTAGTGTCCAGTCCAAGGCCATGGGCTAAAAGCCAACCAAGAACTCAAACCAACCTCATGAACCGAACTCATAGTTGCTGTCAAAATGCAGCAGTGGCAGTTTGTGTATATGTGAAGTAAACACTGAAAATAATGGCTCTTGGCTTGAACCATCGACCAGAGACTCTTACCAACATCCTAAGGCATGGCTTGAACCATGGCTAAGGGCTAAAAGCCAGCCACAACCCAAGCAAACACCACTGATNTTTAACCATGATTAAAAATACCCCAAACATACTGAAAAATATGCACGAGGACTGTAAAACATGAAAATAGGTGAATGGAACTCAAAACCATAAAACACTCTTTCGAGAGTCATTTTGGCACCTTTCACCGTAAATTCTCGTACGACCTCTAAACTCGACCAAATCGCAAACGGCCAAAAACACGACTTTCCTAACTCATTAAGGTAGTTTCCAGTCCAAGGACATGGGCTAAAAGCTGACCAAGAACTCAAACCAACCTCATGAACCGAACTCATAGTTGCCGTCAAAATGCAGCAGTGGCAGTTTGTGTATATGTGAAGTAAACACTGAAAATAATGGCTCTTGGCTTGAACCATGGACTAGAGACTCTTACCAACATCCTAAGGCATGGCTTGAACCATGGCTAAGGGGTAAAAGCCAGCCACAACCCAAGCAAACACCTCTGACAACAGAAAGTATTAACCGAGAGCACCAACTTTGTGCAGTCGAATGTACTGAGTTGTTTTACTATCTTGTGTCGTTCCAGTTAATATTAATGGAATGTTGTATGAACCATGGCTATGGGATAGAAGCCAGCCACAATCCAAACCCCACCCAAAAACCGAAAGTGTACACACACAGAAAATGAAGGAACCGAAGTGCACTTGTGTAGTTGTTGTGATGTTTTTAATGGATCTGTGAATTAAACCGTGAAAGCATGATTTGGTCACGTCTTAGACATGATAAGGAAGAGTTCTAACCATTGCTACAGTCTCTAGGACAGCCAAGATTCGAACACCATCCTTAACCATTCCATGACAGAAATCATGCCTCATTTCTGCACTTAAATATAAAGTTGCTGTCATTTCTTTGTTTGTGCGTGTATGGATGTAAACCAATGAACCAATAACACCCTAACACACTCTAAAACATTCCTAGAAGCAGCCTTGAGAGCCTGGAATCGAAGCAACCCCTGAAATCAACAAAACATTACAAACGTGAAACATGAACACATGTCCGAGATCCTGTGCAGATTTTTAGAAATTGTTGCTGTCAAATTTCGATTTTACCTCATGAATCCTGAACATATGATGTTTAAAAATATTTATAGGACTTGATTGAAGAGCAAAAAAACAATATATACATGCCTGAAATTTGTTTTGACACAAAACAAATCAATACGACGAAGACGAGCGGCGGAGTCGGAGTTGGATTTCCTTTCTTTTTTTTTTTCCTGTGCTGTTTTCACGATTTCAGCTGCTTGTTCCTTCTGATATTTTTGCGTAAATGGGAGAAGAAAGACTAGGCAATGAAGATGAATGATATTAGAGGTGTTAAATGAGTCATGAATTGCATTGAGGTGGCGGTTACAAGTGAAGAAGTTGAATAGAATTTGAATTGTTTCCTTCTCTCCTTTTTAGTCGATTCTTTACCTCATTTTTGCTGCATGTTTTCTTTTATTGACTAGCATGATGGGTTAAGGAAGAATTAAGGTATATTATTGTGCTTGAATTCACTAATAACTAATGAATTAAAGGTGAGGAATTGCATTCACCTTGAAGGCTAATGAGGTGATTTGAATGAATTTACCACATTTTATTTTATTTTTTTAATGTCTTGACCAAAAGTTGTTACCCATTTGCATGGTATTGTTTAAGTCTTATATTTTAAATGTTTAAGATTTTTAATCATCTATTTTATTACATTAACAAATTAATTTAGGATAGAATCTTGTATGGCATTGCATGGTTTAAAACTTTATTATTTATATGTTATTTTAAATTTCTTGACTATTTTATATCTAGATTAATTCATCCTTATTTGTTTACATAATTTAATTTAAGGTTTAATTAAATATTGAACCTAAAAGAATTTATTTAACTACTTAGCTCACATAAATTTAATAAATCTTAAAACATTATTTTTCTTTAAAATTAAATTATTCTTTGACTTAAATTAAATTTAGGAATATTTTTCTTATTATTAATCTTATCTCTAATCTCCAAACTCCGGTCCGACCTCGCGTATTTAACTGAAAAGATAAAACTAAACTTTTGCATTTAAAATAAATAGTTATGACTTGTCAAATATCAAAATGAATTAGACCCTTCATATATATATATATATATAAATCATTTTTAAATTTAAATAGTAATAATTATGCATGGCTTATAGGTAGTCTGATTTTCGGGTCGTTACAGTTTAGCAGTGTTTTGATCTTTGGAACTTAGAAAGATGACCTACATAATTCTTGAAAAGTCATCAATTATCACCAATGTGTACTTTATTCTCCCTAAGCTCGTCACATGTATAGGACTTAACAAGTCTATATGGAGCAATTCAAAGCATCGAGCTGTGGAAGTACATCTTTTTTTCTTGAAAGTTGATCTGACTTGTTTTTCCATCTGACATGCAGAACAGATCTAGCCTTTTGATAACTCAATCTTGGGCAATCCAATAACCAAACCGCTCTTACTCAGGTTGACAATAATCTTGAAATTCAAATGATTGAATCTTTTGCGCCACAACGAATATTCGTTTGAGTTAACAACTATAAATTGTCGGATCAGATGGTTGTTCAATAGACCAGTCTACATTGTAAGTATTACATGTTTTATGTCCTATCAGAATAGTTTTATCATTACAATTCTTAACTATTCATGTTTGTTTGTGAAATTCTAATGTATATCTATTATCACATAATTTATTTATGCTAATCAGATTCTAACATAAATTTTCAACCAAAAGTACATATTTAATATTAATGTTATCATAGATAATCTTACCATTATCCACTGTTTTACCTTTTGAATCATCTCCGAAAGTGATATTGGGGCCTTGGAAATCAATGATTTCAAATAGAAACTTAACATTTCATGTCATGTGTCTTGAACATCCATTACCTAAGTACTAGGTAGATTTCTTCAACAACTCATTCTGACTTACTTGAAATCACAAATCAAAGATAACTTTTGGTACCCACATTTTATCTGGGTCTAGAACAAATTATTCCTTTCGAAACCATATTGAATTAATCTGAGCAAATTTTTGAATTAATCTGAACAAATTTTCCATTGTGTGTCTCCAATAGGGTGTGTGATTGCTGAAAACTCACTAGTGTTATGTGATGTGTGCTTAAAAAAAACTCTGTTTAGGCCTTTCTTTCAAATTAGAAGACCTATAGCTCTTCTGAACTGGTCTGAATTTGTATTAACATATATGTTTGACCCTCATAGAATTCTGTCTGGTATGATTCTTATCATACCAGCTCGATCTAGAATGATAATCATATACATTCTTGTTTAATCTTTTTATGAGCTATCCTAACTTAGAACTCTCTCGTTCTATATATCCAAGACCACAATGCATTCCCTTGTTCTTCTGAGACTAGTCTGAATTTCAGGCTCCATATGTTCATATATTTTACTAAATCTGCAAATAAATTTAGATTTTCCTTTTTCTAGAAACAAATAAGTACTTTTTTGGAAGAAGTGTAATCATTATTTCTAAATCCTAAGCCTGATCTTTCACCTGTATGATTTTGACCTTCAAGCATATTTTCAAGTGTAAAGCCCAAATTCAGTACACGAAAAAATTCATGTATTTATTTAATTGTTAAATCATTTATTTAATTTTAAATGAGTTAATGATGCATGATTTATTTCTTTGCATTATATTAAATTTATATTTTTACGCGATGTACGTTAAAATGTTTTCCGAGTTTCATGTTTCAGGCGATTATTCGATGCGGGATCGAAAAATAGAGACCGACGACGATTTTGGTAATTTTAAAATTCGGTATTTTATTTTTAATTACGATGTGGGTATTTTAAATGATTTATTTAGTTTAGTATTTCAAAAGCCTAATTTAATTATTAAGTGATTTTTTGAGTTTTAAACTTTTAAAGAGGTGACACTTGAGTATTTTTATTTTTAAGCTAGAGGTGGGTAAATTATTATTTTTTTTTTGGAAATTTTAATTACTTAATTAACCCCCTAATTACCTCCTAATTTAACACTCACACACATCACACTTTTACACACACCAACTGACGCACACCAATTAAGCAACACACATTTCAATTGTATTTGTTCCACTCATTTATATTAGAAACCTAGGGCTCTTAGTGTCTAGTACAGCCGCCCCCTCCCTCTGATTTTTCAGCAAGGTTTCGTTGATTTCGTTACAAGAAAATTGTTCCACGATCGTCCCAGATCAACCCTCGCTCCGTCTCCTCTTGGTATCGCCGTATCGTGAGTTTTAAACGTCAAAAGGCATTTATATTCTTTCGTTTTATGCATCGATCTCGTCATAGTAGATATATCTATTTATGTTATGCGTGAAAGTTCGATTATTATGAGCCAAGTTTGAGCGATTATGTTTTGAATCGATTTCTGAAATTTTTTTAGATCTCAAGAAAACGTTTTGCTGTCATTTTAAAAACTACGATTTTTTGGTCGAGTTTCTAGAAAACCTTGCAACATATAAAACGTATTAATCTTTGATACCTTCGATTTGATATAAAGTTCGTAATTTTTGGATATGAAACAACTGAGTTATGATTGTTTTCGTGAGATTGCTCAAACTGAAATTTTTTGAAAATATGTTCATGATATGTTCTTGAAGTTTTATTGTTGCAGGCTTTATTGGGCATCGATGGGTGATCATTGCTGCATTTAAGTATATCAAGAATGATGTTGGGATGTTTGTTGGTGTTTCGTTTCGTGTCGTTAGGCACTTGGTTGAGTAAGAAATCGTAGGAAATGATTTGGTGTCAAATTTCGTGTTCATGAGTTGTATTACGTTGTAAGTTGGACGTCGTTGTTTTGGGGCGTTTGTTTGAGTTTGAATCAATGTTCTAGCTTTTAAATTTATATTTTTATGCGATGCATGTTAAAATGTTTTTCGAGTTTCATGTTTTTGGCGATTATTCGATGCGGGATCGAGGAATAGAGACCGACGATGATTTTGACAATTTTAAAATGCGGTATTTTATTTTTAATTAGGATTAGGATATTTTAAATGATTTATTTAGTTTAGTATTTCAAAAGCCTAATTTAATTATTAAGTGATTTTATGAGTTTTAAATTTTTAAAGAGGTGACACTTGTGTATTTTTATTTTTAAGCTAGAGGTGGGTAATTGTTTTTTTTTTAGAAATTTTAATTACTTAATTAACTCCCTAATTACCCCCTAATTTAACACTCACATACACATCACACTTTTACACAAACCAACTCACGCACACCAATTAAGCAACACACATTTTAATTGTATTTGTTCCATTCATTTTATTAGAAACCTAGGGTTCTTAGTGTCTAGTACAGCCGCCCCCTCCCTCTGATTTTTCAGCAAGGTTTCACTGATTTCGTTACATGAATATTGTTCCACGATCGTCCCGGATCAACCCTCGCTCCGTCCCCGCTTCGGTATCGCCGTATTGTGATTTTTAAACGTCAAAAGGCATGTATATTCTTTCGTTTTATGCATCGATCTCGTCATAGTAGATATATTGATGTATTTTATGCGTGAAAATTTTATTATTATGAGCAAAGTTTGAGCGATTATGTTTTGAATCGATTTCTGAAATATTTTTAGATCTCAAGAAAATGTTTTCCTGTCATTTTAAAAAATGTGGTTTGTCAGTCGAGTTTCTGGAAAAACTTTCAACATATAAAACGTTGTACTCTTTGATACCTTCGATTTGATATAAAAATCGTAATTTTTGGATAAAAACCGAGTGAGTTATGATTGATTTCGTAGAACTGTTAAAACTGAAATTTTCTGAAAATATGTTCATGATATATTCTTGAACTTTTATTATCGCAGGCTTTGTTGGGCATCGATGGGTGATCATTGCTGCATTTAAGTATATCAAGAATGATGTTGGGATGTTTGTTGGTGTTTCGTTTCGTGTCGTTAGGTACTTGATTGAGTTATAAATCGTAGGAATTGATTTGGTGTCAAATTTTTTGTTCATGAGTTGTATTGCGTTGTAAGTTGGACGTCGTTGTTTTGGGGTATTTGTTTGAGTTTGAATCAATGTTCTAGCTTTTAAATTTATATTTTTATGCGATGCACATTAAAATGTTTTTCGAGCATCATGTTTCAGGCGATTATTCGATGCGGGATCGAGGAATAGAGACCGACGACGATTTTGGTTCTTTTAAAATGCGGTATTTTATATTTAATTACGATGTGGGTATTTTAAATGATTTATTTAGTTTAGTATTTCAAAAGCCTAATTTAATTATTAAGTGATTTTTTGAGTTTTAAACTTTTAAAGAGATGACACTTGTGTATTTTTATTTTTAAGCTAGAGGTGGGTAATTGTTTTTTTTTTTTGAAATTTTAATTACTTAATTACCCCCTAATTACCTCCTAATTTAACACTCACACACACATCAAACTTTTACACACACCAACTCACGCAAACCAATTAAGCAACACACATTTCAATTGTATTAGTTCCATTCATTTTTATTAGAAACCTAGGGTTCTTATTTTCTAGTGCAGACGTCCCCTCCCTCTGATTTTTCAGCAAGGTTTCGCTGATTTCGTTACAAGAAAATTGTTCCACGATCGTCTCGGATCAATCCTCGCTCCGTCTCCGCTTTGGGTTCGCCGTATCGTGAGTTTTAAACGTCAAAAGTCATGTATATTCTTTCGTTTTATGCATCGATCTCGTCATAGTAGATATATTGATGTATGTTATGCGTGAAAGTTTGATTATTATGAGCAAAGTTTGAGTGATTATTTTTTGAATCGACTTCTGAAATATTTTTAGATCTCAAGAAAATGTTTTGCTGTCATTTTAAAAACTGCAATTTTTCGGCCGAGTTTCTGGAAAAACTTTCAACACCTAAAACGTATTACTCTTTGATACCTTCGATTTGATATAAAATTTGTAATTTTTGGATAAGAAACGAGTGAGTTATGATTGTTTTCGTGGAACTGTTCAAACTGAAATTTTCTGAAAATATGTTCATGATGTGTTCTTGAAGTTTTATTGTTGCAGGCTTTGTTGGGCATCGATGGGTGATCATTGCTCCATTTAAGTATATCGATAATGATGTTGGGATGTTTGTTGGTGTTTTGTTTCGTGTCGTTAGACACTTGGTTGAGTAAGAAATCGTAGGAATTGATTTGGTGTCAAATTTCGTGTTCATGAGTTGTATTGCGTTGTAAGTTGGACGTCGTCGTTTTGGGGGTTTGTTTGAGTTTGAATCAATGTTCTAGCACTCTAGGATGGGTCTCGAGGTGTCGGTTCATGGTCCGTCTCTGTTGTCCTTCAAAATACGAAATTTCAGAGCCTACCCGAACCCGTACACGGGGTCCATGTCATTTTTCCTTCAAAATGCGAATTTCCAGCATGTACTCGGACCCTTACACATGGTCCATGTACCCCGTTTAAATAAATTTTTTTTAAATATGAATATAAAGTATGTGAAGTGTTTTGTGGTTATGAATATAAAATATAGGATTTGTTTTGGAGTTATCACTACAAGAAAAATGACATAAGATAACGGTTAAAAACCGTTGTCGTATCCATTTTAAAACTGTTGTTAAAGCCCCTGTGGTTAAAGGGTACGTTCAAAGGCAACGGTTAAAAACCGTTATTGTAGCAACATTTGCCACGGTTATTGAAAACCCGTCGCAAATAAAATTTGCGACGGTTTTTTAAACCGTAGCCAATTGGCGACGGAAATCATGTCAACAACCGTCGCTATTTTAGCGACGGTTTATATACCGTCGCTAAAATAAGCCACGTTTTATATAACATCGTCGCTAAAGTTAGCGACGGTTTATTCATAAAGACCGTCGCCAATGTTTTCACTGAAATAAAAAAAATTACTTTTAATAATTTAACAAATCTAAAAAAATGACAATAAATTACAATTCCACAATCCTGACATTATTCGTGAACTTATTTAACACAAAAAAATTTATCAAAAAATAAAACAAAAATATTTATCCTAAATCGAAATTAAAATATTGTAAGAGAGAAAAAATTTTAAGTGTTGTGATGTGGTGTGAATGAAAATGGAACGAAAACACTGATTTTTATAGACAAATTATGACGGTTTTTTCGTTAAACCGTCGCTATTTCAATAAACCGTCGTACATTTAAAATAGCGACAGAAATTAAACTGTCGCTAAATTTAGCAACGGTTGTAGTCAAAACAGTCGCTAATTTAAAACTAGCGACTGTTTTTACATCCGTCGCGAAATGTAGCGGCGGATTTATCAAAACCGTCGCTAAATAAAGCAACAGTTTTACTGAAACGTTGTTGTTTGTCAAAAAAACACGCTAATCGACAACATTTTTCTAAAACCGTTGTCGTATATCCTAAAAAACACGCTAATAGACAACGGTTTAAAACCGTTGTCGTAACCCATATACAACAACGGTGTTTGTTAAAACCGTTGTCTTTAGCAACCAAAAAACACGCCCATAGACAACGGTTTGCTAAAACCGTTATCGTTGACCCATAAAGACAACGGTTTTTTAAAAACCGTTGTCTTATGACAAAAAAAAATTCAAAAAGAAAACGGTTTTAACGAAAACCGTTGTTAAAAGGAAAAAAGACAACGGTTTCTGATAAAACCGTTGCCTTTTGAGTGTGGTTGCATGTTGATTTTCTTGTAGTGTATTAATATAAAATATAGGATTTGTTTTGAGGTTTTATGTCAGGGTTTATTATGATGATTAAACGAGTTCAAGTCTCGAGTGATATAGAATGTCATAAGCTATTTATTTAATGCGGTGGTGAGCACGAATATCTACGTCTAAGCTATGAAAGATAAGTTTTTGAATTCATGTTAGTATGTGCAGCAGTAGCCCCAAGCGAGATCCAACGAATCCCTCAACGCCAAGTAAGTATGTTCGACGTGCAAAAGAAAATATGTCAAGTTTTTGAGGTATGGTAAATGTCTTGTGACCAAATTATGTATGGGATTGGAAAGCGGTAAAGTATGAACATGGACCGTTAAATTATGAACGAGTTTAGGTCAGGATTGGAAAGCGGTAAAATAAGATCAGGGACCAATCCACCCGTTAAATTATGAACGGGGATCTCATGTATGTTGCAGTGGAACTTCCCTATCAGCCCAATACTGTGGTTTAGTCTGATCAGGCGTATTTATGTACTGGTCACTTGCTTTGAAACATGCCTCTATGCAAAAATTATGTTATGTATGCTCAAGTATTTATGATGCAAGTATGTTTACGAAAATTTTCATGACTATGGCACGTCTATGTTATGCTATTACGCTCAAGTTCCAAGTACGTTCATGTTATCAAGTTCAAGTTCATGTTTCTACTATGTACGCTCTATTTTGAAAATGCATGTGATTTTATTATGTATTATTTGATACTTTCAGTTTATACGTGTTGAGTCTTTAGATTCACTAGACTTGATCGATGCAGGTGGGGATGACTTTGAGGAGACGAGGGGTGGGGACCAAGGAGCAGGCTTGGACTGAGCAGGAGGCTAGGCCCTTGGACTNGGGTGGGGACCAAGGAGCAGGCTTGGACTGAGCAGGAGGCTAGGCCCGTGGACTGCCCATGTTTATGTTTTTAAGTTTTTAAGCATGAAAATTTTAATATTCTGATTTCACGTTTTGGCTTACGATGTTTAAACAAATATTTTCTTTAGCAAACTTTATTTGTGAGCTCTTGTATCGCAAATACTTTTGGATGGGTAGTTTAGTTGTGATCACACTTTGAAAGTTATTTGTATTTAAGAAAATTTTTAATTTTTCCATAAATTTTAAGTAGTAAAAGTACGGTACGTTACATCAAGTGAAACAGAAAACTAAGTCCAAGTGTTGACTAAATTATTATACCTTCGATTTTCAATTGTATTACTTGGAATCATATGTTTTTAATTTCATTCATGAGCATAATTCGGCCTTTAGACAGTACTACTCATCATATAGTATATAATTTGATTTGCAAGACTTATATGTTATAAAACTGTTTTCTTTCTTGGCGTCTTCAAATATTTTCTACAGTCTTTTATACTCCATTACCATTTCATTAAGTTCAGTGATCAGATCATTTCGTGTAAATTCATTAAATGTATAGTCAAATGCCTCACCATTTTTGGATTCCAGATCATCATCAGCCATTAGAAACTGTGTTGACCTGCTGCTCAACACTTTCACTAGACATATCAAGTGAGTTGGTGGTTACAATTTAACGTCCCAAAAATTTGAAGGTCCACGTGAATCACATGCATGAAAGTTATCAAATTTCTTATGTATTTTAATTAATTTATTTTTAATGTACTGAATGCATGGTTTATTAAAATCTCATGCATAAAGGCTTTTAGTAGTTTTTCGCTCTCGAATGAGGAACAGAGACCGGATAATTGAGGAAAATTTTTTTTATTTATTATTATTTTCAATTATTTAATATATGGTGTAATTAAGCGAGATTTTCGAGAATGTGCCTTGGTGCACTGTTTTTACTCGACGAGTTATATTTTTAATCGGTACGAAAAATTTAGCGAGTCGGGGGACTTTTTGAGGGTTCGGGCAATATTATCAAGAACGTTCCTAAACGAAATTTTTTTCAAAAATGTTTTTGGGCTTAATGGGATTATTTTTGAGTTTAATGGGCCTAAAATCTTTTTAACCCCTTTAATTTTAATTAAGGGCCCGCTAACACTTAATATTATAACTTAAACTCCATAATTAAACCCTAAAACTAATTTATTCTTGTTGGCTGTGCCCCCTCATTTCATCATAAGCATTTTCATTAAAATTCAGCAGCCACTTTAGAAAACCCTCAAGGTTTTGCAAAGAAATCCCTCTCCATCTCTCCGGTGCAATTTCTACGTGTTGGCATCGAAGTTTCCGAGCGTATATACGCAAAGACACGCCCAAAATCTCGTTTTTCTCATTATTCTTATTTTAATATGCTGGTTTGCGTGTTTATGCATGAGAAATCCTTTGATTTATTATGTGGTATCATTTTTGTATAGTTTTGACATGAAATATACATACTCTTTGATGCAACTGACGTTTTTCATGACTTTTACGTAAGGGGCTGCCAGCATGGTTGGTGGGGGCCGAGTGTGTTCTTGCGTTTGGACGCATTTGGTTGCTCAATCGGGTGAGGAAGCTTGAACAACGTGCATGGGCTCCGTCTGGGCCATGGTTCAGGTCATGGTGGGTTTGATTCGAGGCTTGGGAGGGTCCATGGGCCGCTGGCAGTAGGGCGTGGCGGGAGTCGATCGAGGGAGTCAAGTTAGTCACGCCGTGTGTGGCGATTTGGATAGGCCAGAGTTCAGGGGCTGTAGTCACGAGTTTGGTCAGTCCAGGAGGGGGCTCTTTGGTTCGGCCTTGGTCTTAGGATAGTCAGCTAGGGGCTGGTCCTAGCGAGTTTGGGCTCGGGTCGAGAAATAGGGAGCTAGGTGCACTAGGGTTTGATTGTTATTGCGTTCAGAAAATTCCAGCAGCTGTTCGTGGGCTTTCATGGCTTTTAGGTGGTCTGAAATTAAGTGTTTTAAGGGCTGGTCATGTGTGATAAAGTCAAGGTTTAAGTCAGGAGAAATTTGGTTGAGTTTCGGGTTAATTCGGGTTAAAATCAGGACCCCGGTCCAAGTTTTAAAACGAATTATAGAAATTAATGCATGGGCTCGAGTTTACATCTATGAAATAGTTATAAATATGTTTTGAGGTGTTTTAAGGACTTCGGTTGGCTTCGGGTCGAAATTTTGAGGTCTAGGGGTAAAATGGTCAATTAGGGTTTCAAGGGGAAAAATGGTCATTTTGCACCCGGGTCGAGTTCGGAGTCCTACAGCGCCCTGATCACAAATTGACATGTTTTAAATATATATGTTATCACGAACATGACTTTTTATGGAAATACGAAAAATACGTTGCATGCTTAGTTGGAAGAAATTATGTATATGCAAGATGTTTATAAGTGATGAATATGATGACATGTTTTGAAGGAAGAGAATTGATTCTGACTAATACGAACACGAACACAAACATGTAAGGCCAAGGCTCAGTGGATAGGTAAAATTGTCGCCGATGTCCCCGCCACCGGGTACCACAGTTATACATAGATGGATCCATCGAATAGAGCTGATACGAAAGTCACAACTAATCAACAAAATTCAAATAAAGAAAATGAACACGTATATGTTGATATGATGAGACATGTTTTGGACACTTTATGCTTTGATACGATATGTTAAAGCTCATGTTTTTAAGATAATGAAAGGTATTTTACTTACAGTATTTTTCACTGTTGCACGTGATGTATATGTACTGGATATCACGGTTCAAGTGTGTTGAGTTTTACACTCACTAGATGTGAATGATGCAGGTGAGCATGATCATGTGGAGACTGAACGGGCTGAAGACTGAGTAGGCTGAGCTAGAGGTGCACGTGAAATCCCGAGGACCATGCATTTCTTCCGCATAATATGATTATAAGACATGGTTTAAGCAATATTTTTTTAAATGTTTTTGAATCTTGGTTTACGTAGTTGAGTTGTTAGACTTTTGGTATTACGCTTGAGTTTTTCTTTTAAAATAGTAGACTAGGAGATTGATTTCATTTTAAAATTTAATTAACTGCAGTTATTTTTATTCAGTGGTTGGACGACTTTTAAAAATGCATTATTGACTGCTTTTATTTCATGCATGTTTTTGAGTATTTTCAGTAGAATTTTTAGTAGTAGACGTTTCAGTTGGTATCAGAGCAAGGGTTCTTGTAGAGGGTTGTGCCACCGCCAGCTTTAGCAGCTCAGTCTTCAACCCTCAAGTCTGTAAGTTCGCATATTTTAAATGTCTTGAAAGTTTTATGCCATTACCTGCATGTTTACATGATATACGTTTTACAATACATGTTTATCTGTCTATATGCTTGTTACGATATGAAATGGGAAATTATATGATTTTCATGCATGCTGGCTGTGTGGTGGAATTGGACAGGATTAAGAATTTGGCTAATGGGCGTTAGGAATGGATTGAAAATAATTTGACTATATTAATTTTTAGTTAGTAGTGCTGATGTTCTACTTTTTGGGCCATAAGTTAGTCATGAAGATTATAAATATTTTTTGGACATGAAGCTTTTCTAAGAAAATACTGATGATTCGCGGTTACTAGTTGAGTTAATTTTTGAGAATTTCATATAAAGAATAATGATTCGAAGAATATGATACTATTTAGAAGTATAGAAATGTATAATTTGAGATTTTAGGTATTGATGGAAATATAAGATTGGTTAAGAGAATTGATTTTGGATTTAATAAGCTTAAGATGATGGAATTAAATGTTACGAGAAACCTATAAAATAGAATTAGGAACGCCAAGAAATTATGGGTAATTGTTGAATTTTCGAAATTAAGGACCAATTGGATAATTTTCGAGGAAATTAGGAATTTATCTTGCAATGTTTAAGAAATTTGGGGACTAGTTTAGCAATAAGTGTGAATTGAATAGTTTTAATGTTAGGAATTTTCGATGATTTAGGCTTGAAGGGATATTTAGAACCTTGAAATATCTGAGTTATAATGTTATAAGCAACAATAATCAAGGGTATTGTAGGATGAATCAATATTAAGCTTGAAAATCTAAGCGTTAAAGGAATAATGTTGTAGCAAATTAAGAATATAAAGTGATGACAATTTAAGGTAAAGTTGATCAATTAGTTAAGTTATAAGATTAGATATTAAGTTAACATGAAACGTCTGCCATTCGTTTTCTTAAAACGTACTAGAATTTATTTTTAAACCTCACTAAATCGGCCGAGATGCATAATCACATGCATAAAATATTTGGAACCATTTTAAAAGTAAAACAACCAACCATTTTACCAAACATAAAAACATCATTTGAAAAGTATAGCACATACTATAACCTCTCAAAAATCACTTATAATTAAATCGTCGTAAAAATATCTTTAACATCATTTAAAATCATAAATCATAACTAGTGCGAAAAACTAGCGTCGGTCCTCGGGTTATGTGCACCTCCAGTCCAGTTAGATCATCCATCAAGACCTCCATTAACATTACTATCATAATCAAATGCATCAATCACACTTAGTGAGTCTAAAGACTCAAAACACCATAATCTTGATAACAACATAATACGTATACAAATCACATACAACAGTGAAAAATACTTAAACTTAAAATATTGTTTTCATGAAGATGCATAAACTTTAAACATGAACATTTTCGTAAACATTTCATGATGCATAAACCTTAATTAAAACCATTATCATAATGATGCATCATCTTTAAACATAAACATTTTCATAAACTTTTTCATATCATCATAAACATATCCTTATTCATCATATTCATATCATTATCAACATATACATATTCTTTTTTCCTTTCGTTGAATTCAGATAATCAATTGTGACTTTCGTGTTCATCTACGTCTACGTCTACGTGTTGGGCGATGGATCCATCTACATGTAAGCATAGTACTGGGCGACGGAGACACCAGCAACACTCTCACCGGTCAACTGGGCCTTGGCCTTACGTATTAACATATCATCGTATACATATTCATATCCGTATCCAAGGAAACACGATCGTCGGCCTCCCACTGGGACCATAACCCTCACGATATCTTCAACATATAATCGTATTAGTCACAATTACATCACTTCCTTCAACGTTTCATATTATCATCATTTTATAAAATTTAAACATGCATATAACGTTTTTCTTTTAAACCAAACATGCAACATATCTTTTAACGTTTTCGTTTTATCATAAAAACCCATAAATATAATAAATCATAATATATTAAATCATAAAATCCATAAACATTTCAAAAATACATTTTTAACATATTAAAAATCAGTAAATATTTAAAATAAACGTTTTAACATATAAAAAGCCATGAACGTTTTAAAATAAACCTTTTAACATCATAAACATTGAAAATAAACATTTAATCATAAACATTTAAAATAAACATTTCGACATATTAAATCATAAATATTTAAAATAAACATTTTAGCATATTAAATCATAAAAATATCCATAACATTTAGAACCAAAATTTTAATATATTAAACCATAACATTTGAACATATTAAACCATAAACATAGAATAACATTTTAACATATTAAAAATCCATAAACATTAAAAATAAACATATTAACATCCTAAAAATTCATTAAAATTTAAAATTGACATATTAACATTTAAAATTCATAAACCTCCATAACTATTGAAAATAATCATATTAGCATATAAAACAGCATCCAGGACACTGCCATGACGTTTACTAATTTCTAAGTGTAAAAAGACTGTTTTACCCCTGGATGTAAAATTTCACTTTTTTGACATTTTCTTAATTTCATTTACTCTAACACGTCCCAAATAATTATTTAAGCTTACATGAATTTTCTCATATTTTTATTTAGCCTAAATCGAGGACTTTTAATTTAATCTTTAAATTTGACGCATTAATGCGTTTTAATCCCGAATTAAACCAAAACTTAATATAAAACTCCCAAATTAAAAACTTAGACTTTTAATAATTATTTGAGATTAAATATAATTTTCATAATTTTATTAAGCTTAAAACTAGGCTATTCAATTAATTCTTTAATTAGCGTTTCGTGCGGCGATAAAATCTCTGATAAATCCAAAACTCGTTATTTTGATCCCAAATTTTAAACATAGCATTTTTATTATTTATTCTACCCTTCCAAGTCTTGAGCCACACCCATGGACCCATTAATTAAATTTTAACTTTATTATTTTTGTTTTTGACACATTATCGAACACACCGAACCATCTCCTAATTTACTCGAGCCACGTCCGAGCCACTGCTACTACTTAAATTATAATTCACCCAAGTGTAGGTTGTCTGCAAGTAATATATTTCGTAAGTACGAGATCGATCCACAGAGAGGTTCTTTTAAGTTTAAATTTATTAATTTATAGATTACCAAATGCAAGAACGAAGTTTACAAATTATAAATTTTGGCAAAGCTCGAAGATTTATTCTTGGTTTATACAATATTGTTTAACTAAAAAAAAAAAAAAGGAAACCACCATAAATAATGGTTCCAAGAAAATAAAAATATTTAAACACACACCTAATATAATATAGTTCCCACTATAGAAAATACCGAATTCACCGATATTTTATATATGGTACCTATGATTATATATATAACTATATAAATATATAACTGCATAAAATAAATGTTAAATTAAATCATTATATTTCATTTAGAACAACCAGCAGAGCCACGTTATCGTCTAAATTAAATATATGATATAATTATATAAATATATATATATATATGTATAATATAACAATAATAATTGATAAAATATTTATTGTATCAAAATTAAACAACAAATCAAGATAACCACTTAAATGGTATCAAGCATTTAATGTAAATAGATAACAACAAATAATTCATTTTTATACCTACAATAAAAAGAAATTAGCAAAAAGAAAAGAAATAAAGAAAGAATATACAAAATATAAACAATCTTACTTGACAAAGAATTCATCCTCTTCACCTTGACATAATAGATTTAGCTTTCCATGAACTTACTTTTGATCAACACTAAAAACATCACTCATAAATTGGAAAATGGAAAATATATTGAAACTTAGAACTTTTATACACACTCACACTATATTTTACAATGAGATAGAATGATTCTCAAGCTAGCACAAGGCCTCTATTTATAGGCCAAATGAGAGAAAGGGTCAAAAATTCTATTAATGCAATGTAGTTGTAATAGTAGTCTTTGTCTCCTCCAACTTCAATTTCATGCCCCTTCTTTCAATGCTTTGTTCCACGACTTTAATCACCTAATTTGACTCAGTTCAAAACAGCAAATATGTGGGGAATTGCCTGTAGATGAATTTGGCCACTTGGTTAACCTCATTTGGTTAAATATTGAAAAAGTTATGATTTTTTTACTATATGCTGGTCATGGTGAAAGTAAATTTGTCCTCCTTTTGATATTTTCACAATTTGATCATCTTAACCAACTTTTTAAGCAATCATGTCTTCTGCAAAGTTGTAGATAATTTCTCAAGGATTCCAAAAATATTTGAATCACCTCCATTTTAATATTCTAGCTTGAGTTATCATTATTTTTCCAATACGTAGAAAACCTGAAAATAAAACATATTTAGTAAGACATTTAAATATAAACACACAATACTAAAATAACATAATTTTATAATTTTAATGAAACTTAAATTTTAAAATATAGGTTTTAACATATAATAAATTATTAATTTTAAGTTTCATCA
>NC_133307.1:8532872-8534967 GCF_012295235.1 Primulina huaijiensis
TATATGGATCATTAACTATTTTACCACTTCTAAGGGTAATAACAGATTTTATTTGATCAATTTTTTCATTTTTTAATTCTTGATTTTGATTTTTAGGATTAGGTTGAGGTTGAGATGGAAATTTTCCTTTTTCATGAATATTAAGTGCAGATGCAAATTTTGCAAGAGTTTCTTTCAAATCAGTCATAGATTGACTGTTTTGAATATTGATAGATTCTTGCTTTTGGATAAATGCATGAATTACATCTTCAAAGTTTTTTATTGGAGGTGTAACATAAGGAATATAACCTTGATGATTTTGGTTATTTTGAAAATATTGTTGTGAGGGTTGTGCATTATTGTGAGAACCCGAATTTAATTATTCAGTATTTGGCAAGAATTAGAAATAATTATTTTAAAGTGCTAAATTAAAATAATTAAGCCAAATAATTATACTTGTGTGTTAAAAAAATATGTATCAGAAAATATCAGAATTATAGACGATATTAAAATATATATCAGAGTTTTATAACGCAAGGGAGTTGTAGATATTTGGACCGGGTCACATTCCCGCATTTGGGCTAATATTTGGATTCATGTATATATATATGTGTTTTAATTAGAAGCCCATTTTTCCCCAAGCCCAAATTCTTTCCTCCTCCATCTTCTCGTTTCTTCTCGCCTCTTCTCTTGCATCCTATTTCTTCTCCATCGTGAGCAGCTTCTCATCGCCTCTTGCTGCTAGGAAGCGGGTCTCCATAGCTCACCCAAGATAGCCCAAAAAGTCCCTCAGCTCTCCTTGCCATAATCAACATCAAGGTGCTTGTTTCTTGTTACCATGTTTCTTCCAAGTTGCTGTGTTTCCTTTCCAGCTTCTTGAATTCTATTTTTCTTGGTTCTTTAGAGTGTGAAGAGGTCGATTCTAACTTTATTTCAGTTAAAGGAAAGCTTTTGAAGGTAATCTCTAAGCCTAGGTTTTTAATTTTTATTCATGGTAGAAGATGTTGAGTTCTGTTTTGAGTTGCAGGTCTTGTCTTCTGATTTTTGGGTTTCTGTGTGTATTGCACTAAGAATCTTGAATTGTGGTTCAAATAGAACTTATAGATCTATGTGTTAGCTTTCTATAGCCGCTGCCAAAATGGAATTCCAATTAAAAAAGGATTTGATATGATTTTTCTACCCAAATGTGTTGAAATGGAATTCTGTGTTGGATCTATGCAGATTAGCTACTGTAATTCGAGTTTATGACATTTATGCGCTTGGATTCTGGAAATATGATTCGAATAAGAGTTGTAGAGCAATGTGTTTTCTTCGTATTGATATAAGATTCGTTAAATTCCATTACGAATTGAGGCAGTTATGCTCATTTTGCTGAAACTGCTTACTTACAGAATGCTGTCCGCGAATTGCGTCGGTAGTGGCGTATTCTGGATAATTCTGGGATTTATCTATTAAGATTCTGGAAATGGTTTCATCTAGAAAAAATTAGATATTTGAGTTGTCTTTCATCTTCAATTGGCGGATATTGATTTGAGTCAATGATGAGTTAGATATGAATTTTATACTCCTAAGTGTCAAACCTGAATCTGTCACAGACCTTGCATCTCATGGTTTCTGGTTTTCGGAGTTTTTCAGTGTCGAGATGATTGAATTCCTTTCTGATGTCTTCTGATGAAATATGGGATTTTGAGTTAGAAGTCCAGTCATGTATGATAAGTGTGTTTTGGTTAAGTTTTGGTTGAGTTATGACCTTAAAACCGAACTTAGGTACAAGCTGGAATTAGTAACTTGTTTTTGGCTAAGAGTTGAATATTTATTTGATGGAAATAAATTATTTGCCACAGGTTTTAGTAGCTAGGAAGCACCGAGGAGTTCATAAACTATTTTGGTAATTTAATTTGAAGGTTAAGGTATGGATTGATCGATTCTTTACAGCGTCTATGACGACGTGTAATTTAATTGATGTGATTTTATGATAATTATGTGTTTATGTGTTCTTTGTGCTGTTTGGGTGTATTTTAAGATTATTCCTCATTTTTAAAATAAATGTGAGTTTTTAAATATATTAGAATAATATGTGGATTTATATGCATTGTTGAGCACGCATTCATATCGA
>NC_133307.1:8535257-8557406 GCF_012295235.1 Primulina huaijiensis
TTTTACTCGTTTTCGCTGTGTACGCTAATAAATCCTGGTTGTTTGATAATTAATAATTAATCAGGAGCACGGGCCCTCACAGTTGGTATCAGAGCGTAACTGGGATATGCTCGAATTAGAGTATAGGACACTCGAGTTTAGACACAAATAAATTGATTGCGTATTTGATTTATTACTTACTCTTTATTTTATTTGCATGCTATGATTATTTGACTTAGCTGAGATAGAGCTGGTAGTGAAGTAAGTTTGACGCTTCGTTTATTTGTACCTAGTGCAGTAAGTTTTAACTTTCCTTGAAACCCTTCAGTGATTACTATTATTTTTCTGCTTGTGGATTAATCCTTGTGTCTTGTAGAATGGCACCAGGAGGAAGAGGCAGAAAAGGAAAAGAAGTTATCCAAGAGTCTGAAGCTCAGAACATAGGAAATACTGAGGGTATTGGCAGATAGACGTGGCCGCCCTAGAGGAAGGGCAAATCAAAATGTGAATATAGAGGTAGAGGTGGAGCAGGAACCACCAATTCGTCCAGAAAGGCATGTTGCAAGGAATGTAGAAGTAGATCGTGAAGTTCAGCAGCTGACCCAAAGAATGAGAGAAATGGAGTTAGTGATTGTTAATTCCAAGATATGCGTCCTCCAAAATTCTTTGGAAATGAAGGTGGCGAAAAGGCAACAGCGTGGTTGAAAAGCATGAACTATCTATTTAATCTGGTGGAGTACGCTCCAGAGCTGAGACTCAAGTTAGCTGTTTACCAACTCAAGGATCGAGCACAACTGTGGTGGGAAGCCACAGAGGAAGCAATCAGAGAATCTGGTCAGATAATTTCTTGGGAGGTATTTCGTACTCATTTTATTCAAGAATACTCACCTCCATCTTATTATTCTGCTAAGGAAGTCGAGTTCAATCAGTTGGTTCAGGGAAATATGTCAGTGGGAGAGTACGCCTCTCAATTTTCTGCTCTACTAGCTTATGTACCTCATGTTTCTAATAGTGATCGTTCCAAGCTTTTGCGTTTCATGCAAGGACTGAATCGGACGATACATACGTTGGTTATGACTGGAGCACCAACTACTTATGCAGAAGCGGTAGAGAAAGCAAAGAATATTGAGGCTAGTTTGCTTTGGGGAGGATCACAACAGGTTCCATCTTTTATTTGCCAAGGTTCCGGGAGTAGCATTCAGATGCCAGTGGGCATACCTCCTTATCAGCCTCCACAGTCAAACCAGCCACCGAAGCAGCAGAAATTCAGAGCTAAAGGAAAGCAGTTTAAGAAGAAGTCTTACAGTAGTTCATCTAGTTCAGGCAGTTCTCGTGGAGGAAGACCTAGTGGTTATGTTCGAGATTCTTGTGGGAGATGTGGAGGTAGGCATCCTACTACCCAGTGCACAGGAGTTCAGGGAGACTGCCATACATGTGGATTACCGGGACATTATGCTAGAGTTTGTCCTAATGCAGGAAGACAGCAGTATCAGCCCTCTCAGTTTAGCCAGTTTCCACAAGCCCCGGTACCTAGACCATCTACTCCACAGCCTAGCTACCAACAGCCGAGAAGATCTACTCAGCAGTATTTTCCAGGACCTCAGCAGGCTAGGGTGCATGCTTTGACACAGGACCAGGCTCATGAGACGCCGAGAGGGGTCATTGCAGGTATATGCTTTATTTTTTATCATCCTGCACGTATATTGATAGACACGGGAGCATCTCATTCATTTCTGTCTGCTGCATTTATCGATGAACATGAGATAGCTACTACCTTGTTGTTGGATATGGTGTCTGTGTCTACCCCTGCTGGTGTGTATTTGATGTCTCGTGAGATAGTTCTGAACTGTGTGATTAGATTTGATGATAACCTTATGATAACTAATCTAATCAAATTATCTATGTCTGATTTTGACTGTATTTTGGGAATGGATACTTTGACGAATTATCGAGCCACCGTTGATTGTTTCCATGGAGTTGTCAGATTTAGACCTTATTATGGCAATAAGTGGAACTTTTATGGTAATGATTCTCAGTCACGCATTCCATTAGTGTCAGCGATGGAAATGTTTAGACTGCTATCGGCAGGGAATGAAGGATTCATGATTTATGCAGTTGATGTGACACAGGAAAAAATGTTGAAGGTTTCGGATATTCCCGTGGTAAAAGATTTTGCTGATGTATTTCCTGATGAAATTTCAAGCTTTCCGCCTCAAAGGGAAATATATTTCAGTATTGAGTTAATGTCAGGGACGGATCCTATTTCTAGAGCACCGTATCGTTTGGCTCTAGCGGAGTTGAAAGAACTCAAGGAACAATTACGAGACTTACTGGAGAACGGTTATATTAGACCAAGTATGTCACCTTGGGGAGCTCCAATATTGTTTGTAAAGAAGAAAGACGGGAGGTTGAGGATGTGTATTGATTATCGGCAATTGAATAAAGCTACAGTGAAGAATAAACATCCTCTACCGCGTATCGATGATTTGTTTGATTAGTTGCAGGGTACATCCGTGTATTCCAAGATCGATCTTTGTTCTGGATATCATCAGCTTAGAGTTAGAGAGGAAGATGTTCCTAAAACTGCATTTCGGACACGTTATGGGCATTATGAATTTTTAGTCATGTCTTTGGGATTGATTAATGCTCCAGCGGTTTTCATGGATTTGATGAATCGTGTTTTTCGAGAATTTTTAGACAAATTTGTTATTGTATTTATCGATGACATTTTGATTTATTCAAAAACAAAGAAAGAGTATCGAGAACATTTAAGACTAGTCCTCCAAACACTCAGAGCAGCACAATTATATGCTAAATTTTCTAAGTGTGAATTTTGGTTGGACAAAGTAGTATTTCTGGGTCATGTTATATCCGCTCAAGGAGTTTCAGTGGATCCCAGTAAAGTTGAAGCTGTTATTAATTGGCCAACACCAGCCAATGCTTCTGAGATTCGCAGCTTTTTGGGATTAGCAGGATATTATAGGCGTTTTATTGAAAGATTTTCCGTTATTGCAAGTCCTATGACTCAATTAACCCAAAAAGATCGACGTTTTGTGTGGACGGCAGAATGTGAATCAAGTTTTCAGACTTTGAAGGAAAAGTTGACAACAGCTCCAGTGTTAGCTTTACATTCAGGCTCAGGTGGATTTGTTGTGTGTACAGATGCTTCTCTGAATGGACTGGGATGTGTTTTAATGCAAAATGGGCAAGTGAATGCATATGCATCTCGACAGTTGAAGCCACACGAGACTCGATATCCAGTTCATGATTTAGAATTGGCTGCCATTGTGTTTGCGTTAAAAATATGGCGTAATTATCTGTACGGTGAACAGTTTGTAATTTATTCTGATCACAAGAGCCTTAAATATCTTTTCACACAGTCCGACTTGAACATGAGACAACGTCGATGGATGGAGTTGCTTAAAGACTTTGATTGTGAGATTCAATATCAACCAGGACGAATGAATCTAGTTGCAGATGCGCTTAGCAGGAAAGCTCAAAACGCTATGTTGACATCTCTGAATATTTCTAAAGTCCACGAGCATTTGGGAACATCAGGATGGACTTATCAAACAAGTGAAGATTACTTTATAGTTTCGTCTATCAAAGTCGAGCCACAGATAATATCAGGTATTAAAGCAGCGCAGAGAACTGATCCGCACATTCATAAATTGAAAGAATTGGTTCAAACAAATCAGTCAGATAAGTTCAGTGTTGCCTCAGATTGTAGTTTGCGCTTTAATGGGAGACTTGTGGTTCCTAACTTGATAGATCTGAAAGAAGCTATACTACGTGAAGCACATTGTAGTTGACATAGCATTCATCCAGGAAATTGAAAGATGTATCATACTTTGAGCGCTCATTATTGGTGGGAAGGTATGAAGAAGGAAATTTCTGATTTCGTGGCTAAATGTTTAACTTGCCAACAGGTTAAAGTTGAACGAATGAGACCTGGCGGTATGCTACATAGTCTTGAAGTGCCATGGTGGAACTGGAAACACATTGCTATGGATTTCGTGACACACCTACCTCGTTCTAATCATGGTTGTGATGCAATTTGGGTGATTGTTGATAGATTGTCTAAATCAGCCCATTTTATTCCATATGACCGTACTTGTACTTACAAGAAAATGGCGAAATTGTACATTGATCATGTGGTAAGATTGCATGGTGTGCCAATAACCATAGTATCAGACCGTGATCCAAGGTTTACTTCGAAGTTTTGGAGTAGTTTGCAATCATCTTTGGGTTCAAAGTTGGTTATGAGCACTGCTTATCATCCCCAAACAGATGGTCAGTCAGAAAGAACCATCCAAACTCTAGAGGATATGTTACGAGCAGTTGTAATGGATTTCAGGGGTGGTTGGCAAGAATCATTGTCTTTGGTCGAATTCTCTTACAACAATAGTTTTCAGACAACGATCGGTATGGCACCATTTGAAGATTTATATGGCAGAAAGTGCAGATCTCCGATTTGTTGGGAAGACGTAGGAGAACGACAGATGTCTAAACCAGAGTTTGTACAAGAAATGAAAGATAAAGTTGAATTGATCATAAAAAGAATGAAAGCAGCCCAGGATCGTCAAGCAAGTTATGCTAATAAAAGGCGTCGGCCCTTAGAGTTCCAGGTTGGTGATTGTGTTTTCTTGAAAGTATCACCATTTCGTGGTACTATGAGATTTGGACGTAAAGGGAAGTTAGCTCCACGATATATTGGTCCGTATGCAATTGTTGAGAGGATTGGCACTTTGGCTTATCGTTTGGACTTGCCGCAAAATTTGTCTGCGATACACGATGTGTTTCATGTATCTATGCTGCGGAAGTACGAGCGAGATCCATCTCATGTTTTGAGTACCGAGGATGTGGAGTTAGATAATTCTCTAAGTTATGTTGAGCATCCAGTTCAAATTCTTGATCGCAAAGAGAAGCAACTCAGGAACAAGACGATTCCGTTGGTTTTGGTGCAGTGGAGTAGACATGGGATAGAAGAAGCTACATGGGAGTTAGAAACTAGAATGCGTCAATAGTGGCCTAAATTGTTTGTAAATATGATGAATAACTCCATGTACTCAAATTTTCCTATGTATTATCAGTGGTAAATTTTTTAACCACTTTGTGTATAAGTGTTGTGTATGTTATATTTCGAGGACGAAATCTTTTATTAGGAGGGGAGAATGTGAGAACCCGAATTTAATTATTCAGTATTTGGCAAGAATTAGAAACAATTATTTTAAAGTGCTAAATTAAAATAATTAAGCCAAATAATTATACTTGTGTGTTAAAAAAATTTGTATTAGAAAATATCAGAATTATAGACGATATTAAAATATATATCAGAGTTTTATAGCGCAAGGGAGTTGTAGATATTTGGACCGGGTCACATTCCCGCATTTGGGCTAATATTTGGATTCATATATATATATATGTTTTAATTAGAAGCCCATTTTTCCCCAAGCCCAAATTCTTTCCTCCTCCATCTTCTCGTTTCTTCTCGCCTCTTCTCTTGCATCCTATTTCTTCTCCATCGTGAGCAGCTTCTCATCGCCTCTTGCTGCTAGGAAGCGGGTCTCCATAGCTCACCCAAGATAGCCCAAGAAGTCCCTCAGCTCTCCTTGCCATAATCAACATCAAGGTGCTTGTTTCTTGTTACCATGTTTCTTCCAAGTTGCTGTGTTTCCTTTCCAGCTTCTTGAATTCTATTTTTCTTGGTTATTTAGAGTGTGAAGAGGTCGATTCTAACTTTATTTCAGTTAAAGGAAAGCTTTTGAAGGTAATCTCTAAGCCTAGGTTTTTAATTTTTATTCATGGTAGAAGATGTTGAGTTCTGTTTTGAGTTGCAGGTTTTGTCTTCTGATTTTTGGGTTTTTGTGTGTATTGCACTAAGAATCTTGAATTGTGGTTCAAATAGAACTTATAGATCTATGTGTTAGCTTTCTATAGCCGCTGACAAAATGGAATTCCAATTAAAAACGGATTTGATATGATTTTTCTACACAAATGTGTTGAAATGGAATTCTGTGTTGGATCTGTGCAGATTAGCTACTATAATTCGAGTTTATGATATTTATGCTCTTGGATTCTGGAAATATGATTCAAATAAGAGTTGTAGAGCTATGTGTTTTCTTCGTATTGATATAAGATTCGTTAAATGCCATTAAGAATTGTGGCAGTTAAGCTCATTTTGCTGAAACTGCTTACTTATAGAATGCTGTCCGCGAATTGCGTCGGTAGTGGCGTATTCTGGATAATTCTGGGATTTATCTATTAAGATTCAGGAAATGGTTTCTTCTAGAAAAACTTAGATATTTGAGTTGTCTTTCATCTCCAATTAGCGGATATTGATTTGAGTCAATGATGAGTTAGATATGAATTTTATACTCCTAAGTGTCAAACCTGAATCTGTCACAGACCTTGCATCTTATGGTTTCTGGTTTTGGGCCTTTTTCAGTGTCGAGATGATTGAATTCCTTTCTGATGTCTCNTTTATGATAATTATGTGTTTATGTGCTCTTTGTGCTGTTTGGGTGTATTTTAAGATTATTCCTCATTTTTAAAATAAATGTGAGTTTTTAAATATATTAGAATAATATGTGGATTTATATGCATTGTTGAGCACGCATTCATATCGAGCCATGACTCCGTTGTTTCCGAGATTTCTGTTACTCTTGGATGAGTTATTTAGACATCAGAGCCGAGGGCGTTTAAGCGTCACACCTCTGATGACTAGCGGAAGGGCAGAGCAGTTCTGCAGACTGACACCCCTGACGCAGATGTGCAGGGCCGAGGGCGTATTTGACACGTCACACCCCTGGCACATGTGGCCACAGTTGTTGCTATCGTTTCTTTGGATCCAGATTGATACCCGAGATTATTGGTACCCTACATGCATTGCATTGCATTGATTTCATTACATGTCATTTATTTATGCTGTAATTTATTTGATCTTCGTACTGGGGTTTGACCCCTGTCCCTCGGGGATGCTGTGGTTTGTTTTGTGATTCCATAGCAGGTTATACATGTGGTTCTGATGCAGCTGGCGGAGCGTCTGCCAGTGGAGCCCAGTGAGTCGGTTTGAGTTGGGAGTCCCCAGATATTTATACTATATATATTGAGTCATTTGCCGAGGAGATGCCTCGTGTATTTGTATGGTTGTATTATTGAGAGTTGGATATTATTTGGTGTGATCGAGCCTGGCTGGCTCTGTGCGAAATTGGTATTCTGTTTGTTTTATTGGACTCTATTTTTTAGTATAAATGTTTTGTTGTGTTGTTTTGGAATTTTTGGTATGTCCTATTTACGGGAAGGTCATGCCGAAATTTCCGTAGGCCCAAAATGGAAAATTTTTACTCGTTTTCGCTGTGTACGCTAATAAATCCTGGTTGTTTGATTATTAATAATTAATCAAGAGCACGGGCCCTCACAATTATTATCATTCCTCTAACTAAAATTAGGATGATTTTTCCATCCGGGATTATATGATGTTGAAAAAAGATCTAGTATTGGTTTTTTATAATTGTTAACATAATATGCTTGTTCATGGAGACATTCTTTAAATGAAGGTAATGTTGGACAATCTTTTGTAGCATGATCATGTGTATCACATGTATGACAAATACTTTCTTGACTACTTTTTAATTGACCACTCTTTTTCATTTCTAATGACTCAATTTTTCGTGCTAAAGATGCAAGTTTAGCTTGAATATCCATATCATCTTTAAGATTATAGATACCACCCCCATTTGTTGAATTATTGATTTTAGTTGTTGGTGGTTCTATTGTGCTTATATTATCCCAATTTTGAGCATTTTCTGCTAATGAATCCAAATACTCCATAGCTTCATTTGGGTTTTTATCTTCAAAAGTTCCATTACACATGAATTCTATCATTTGCCTATCTTTAGGTATTAGACCTTCATAAAAGTGAGAAACTATTCTCCATGTTTCAAAACCATGATGTGGGCATGTATTAAGTAATTCTTTATATCTATCCTAACATTGATAAAATGTTTCTCCTTGTTTTTGAGAAAAAGTAGTAATTTGTCTTTTAAAAGAGTTTGTTCTATGGGAAGGAAAAAACTTTTTGAGAAATTGTTGTTGCATTTCTTCCCATGATCTTATTGAACTTGATCTCAAATTTTGTAGCCATGTTTTAGCTTTATCTTTTAAAGAAAAAGGGAAAAGCTTTAATCGAACTATATCCATGCTACAATTTTGATCATTATAAGTGTTACAAACTTACTCAAATTCTATTAGATGTAAATATGGATTTTCACAATCTAAGCCATGAAAATTTGGTAAAAGTTGAATAATTTGAGGTTTAAAGTTTAAATTAGATGCATCAGGAGGAAAAACTAAACAAGATGGGGCACTAGTTCTAATAGGGTTCATATGGTGCCTAAGTGTTCTTAATTGATCATGTTCTTGATTATTATTATTATTTTTGTTATTATTGTTATTATTATCTTGATTATTTGAATTATCATCCATGTTTAAATTATTTTCAGAGACTCGAATAAGTCTACCACTTTTTTTTCGACTCCAAATACTCATACAAAAAAAAAACAACACAATACTTATAAATAAAACATAATTAACAAATATAAACTTAATTTATACATCCCCGTCAACGGCGCCAAAAACTTGCTACTACTTAAATTATAATTCACCCAAGTGTAGGTTGTCTACAAGTAATATATTTCGTAAGTACGAGATCGATCCACAGAGATGTTATTTTAAGTTTAAATTTATTAATTTATAGATTACCAAATGCAAGAACGAAGTTTACAAATTATAAATTTTGTCAAGGCTCGAGGATTTATTCTTGGTTTATGCAATATTGTTTAACTAAAAGTAAAACAAAGGAAACCACCATAAATAATGGTTCCAAGAAAATAAAAATATTTAAACATACACCTAATATAATAGAGTTCCCACGATAGAAAATACCGAATTCACCGATATTTTATATATGGTACCTATGATTATATATATAACTATATAAATATATAACTGCATAAAATAAATGTTAAATTAAATCATTATATTTCATTTAGAACAACCGACAGAGCCACGCTATTGCCTAAATGAAATATATGATTTAATAAGTTAGTTGCGGGAAAGTAAAAGTTAGTTGCGATAAAGTAAAAGTTAGATGCGGAAAGTAAAAGTTAGTTGCTATAAAGTAAATGTTAGATTGTTAGATATCATAAATATTTCATTTAGAACAACCGGCAGAGCCACGCTATCGTCTAAATGAAATATATGATATAATTATATAAATATATATATATATATGTATAATATAACAATAATAATTGATGAAATATTTATTGTATCAAAATTAAACAACAAATCAAGATAACCACTTAAATGGTATCAAGCATTTGATGTAAATTGATAACAACAAATAATTCATTTTTATACCTACAATAAAAAGAAATTAGCAAAATGAAAAGAAATAAAGAAAGAATATACAAAATATAAACAATCTTACTTGACAAAGAATTCATCCTCTTCACCTTGACATAATAGATTTAGCTTTCCATGAACTTACTTGAGATCAACACTAAAAACATCACGCATAAATTAGAAAATGGAAAATATATTGGAACTTAGAACTTTTATACACACTCACACTATATTTTACAATGAGATAGAATGATTCTCAAGCTAGCACAAGGCCTCTATTTATAGGCCAAATGAGAGAAAGGGTCAAAATTTCTATTAATGCAATGTAGTTGTAATAGTAGTCTTTGTCTCCTCCAACTTCAATTCCATGCCCCTTCTTTCAATGATTTGTTCCACGACTTTAATCACCTAATTTGACTCAGCTCAAAACAGCAAACATGTGGAAAATTGTCTGTAGATGAATTTGGCCACTTGGTTCACCTCATTTGGTTAAATATTGAAATAGTTATGTTTTTTTACTATATGCTGGTCATGGTGAAAGTAAATTTGTCCTCTTTTTGATATTTTCACAATTTGATCATCTTAACCAACTTTTTAGGCAATCATGTCTTCTGCAAAGTTGTAGATAATTTCTCAAGGATTCCAAAAATATTTGAATCACCTCTATTTGAATTTTTTAGCTTGAGTTATCATTATTTTTCCAACACGTAGAAAACCTGAAAAGAAAACATATTTAGTAAGACATTTAAATATAAACACATAATAATAAAATAACATAATTTTATAATTTTAATGAAACTAAAATTATAAAATTTTCCAACACGTAGAAAATAAATTATTAATTTTAAGTTTCATCAGCCACCTCGAGCCAAACCTGAGCCGACCCACCTAAGGACCTACTGACCAAACCCAGCCCCAAAAACCAGCCCTGGCCCGCTCAAAAACATTCTGGAAACTCACCCAAACCTGCGCACATGGATGGACTCTTGCATATAAACTCCTAGTGACTCTAGGCCTCTTCCAGCCCTTAACCACCGAGCCCCACCTGACCCTAGCCATCCCTGGACCATACCCAGACCCATCCCAGATCTAGCCCAGCCTCTGAACCCACACACGAGCTGCCTGAAGCAAGCCCAGACTGCACGCACGTTTGTGATGCTTCCCTCACGTTGTCCACTTTCAGCTGAGCCAGCAGCGAACCCAGCCGTACCAACCCATGTCCAGACCCTTATGCACCCTCTTAGGACCCTAACAAGTCGACCTAGCCCAGCCAAAAGCCCCCAAGCTGAGCCTCTTCTTCTCTGCACCAGCTGCAACCTGTGCTACCCCTTGCTGTAACTCTCGGGTGGAGATAGGACTCCTCCCCAGCCTCTTGTATTGAGTCCTAGCGTGGCTAGGACTCTTCCCCTGACCCATACCTGACTCTAGCCCAGACCTGGTCCAGCCCCAGCCAAGCCAAGCGACAATTCCCCATCAACCGAGCCCCTACGATCAAGACGTTTTGATTTCGGTCCCGACTTGTTTTTTATTATCGTTTGCGGTGTGTTGTGTAGTTCTAGAACTCCTTAAACTCGTGTAAAACATTTATATAACATATCTTAATAATGGAAGCCCCTTCTAGCACATATCAATCATGTTTTTGTACACAATCAAGCTTTAAAAATTTCATGAAGATGCATGAACGAAAATATTCAAAGGTGCAACTTGTTTTTCATTCAAAAGTCAATTAAATAAATACTATGGTGTGATAGATGTATTAAAAGAAGAATATGGCGTGCCTTTGTGTGTGTAACGCAAGATAATTCATTGACGATTGCGAAGAACGGCGACGAACGACCTTGGCTTGATTTTCTCATGGACTTTCGAATTTTCTCTTGAAAATTTGGTGTGTGTGCCGTGTAAAAAAATTTGAGGGAGATAATTGTTTGGTGTGAATTCTGATAGTGGGCGTGAGTTAGTAGTTTGGTTTGGAGGCAAATTGTATATTATATAGTTTAATTAAACACTAATCAAGCCTTGGCCCATTAAGAGATTAATTAGGCCCATGAGTGCTTAATTAAAATATTAAAAATAATTTTGTTCAATAAAGTTTGTGAATTTATTAGCCAGGTTGCAAAAACGTTCGTATTTTTGTTGAAAACCAACACCGATAAAATTTACGTTCCGGCGTATAAAATCACCTCAAAACCCCTTATTTTCAAAAATATGAAAAAGTATCACCCATATTTTAAATGATTAAAATAAATTAATTAATAAAAACATTTTCTATTTTTCAGCCCTCGGTCTTCTTTCGTCGATCGCAACTCAAATAACCTATAAAAATATATTTTAATGCAACCATGTAGAAAAATATATTTTAAACATGCAAATATGCACAACTTAATTAATTCATGCAATTAAAATTATATCTTTGTTAGGGTTAAATTTTTTTAGGAAGTTGGGTATGATTGATGTTTAGGTAACTTGAGAGGCGTATGCAAGAAGTGAGATAGACACCATGTCTTGGGAAAATTAAAAATGTTTGTTCTTAAAAGTCTAGTAATATCGTGATATTTGAAAGTAAGTATATATGGTATACTTATGAACATTTAGATGTTATGCTTTATAAGGAATAAAGACACTTGATAAATTTTTTAAAGTCATTAAGAAATTTGAGATTAAACGGATATGTATGTTGTAATTATGTTATCGAAGACTATTTGGGTTGGGTAAGTTTGAATTTCAAGTTTATAATATATATGTTCATATGAACATTTTGGGTGAAATAAAAACAAGAAAGAATTAATTGTGATCAACATAGGTTATCAATTAACGAATATTAAGATTTTTATCGAGTAAATAATCTAAAATCTTGATATGTGGATTATAGAATTCTACGAATTTTAAGTGAAGTTGAATTATTAGAGTTATTTTAATGCTACCATAAGATAACTTATTAAGTTTTATACGTTAGTATTTATTAAGCATTAAGGATACGTCAGGATGCGACGTTCGTTCCTGTAACGTCCAAAACCAACTTACGTAAACCACATGCATGCAAATGAATTAAATTACGTAATTGTTTTAATTAATTAATTTTAAATACTTACTTGATGCATACTATATGATTAAAGGTAAGATTGCATGATTAAATGATTATATGACATGATTTCATGAAATTGAAGGATTTTATCCGAATATTCGATAATAGGCGAGGGAAATGAGACCGAGGACGACGGAGATAAAAATAAATATTTTTCATTAAATATTTTCAAGGCTTCTTAATATGATTAAAAATGATTAAATTTTTTTAAAAATGATAGAGTTCAAATTATTTTACGAGATGAGCTCGATTTTATCCGAGAAGTCGGTTTTGGGCAAACAAGAGACATTTAAAATATCAAATGCATTATTTTTGAAAACTAATTTTTTTAAAATTTTATTTTTCAATTAAAATGGTGTTATTAGGCCTAATGAGTATGCCCAATTACTCCTAAAATTAGAAGCCCAAAACACAAGCCCATTATCATGCAAATTAAATCTATAAAAAATACAAACCTAGGTCTTTTGAAACACATACCAGCCGACACAACCGCACACTAAATTTTGAATATAAAGAGAAGGAGAAAACTAGGTTTCTTCGTCATCCGTTCGTTCTTTTTCTTGCCCCTCGCCGACGATCTTATATTCGAGCGTTTTAGAACGCAAAGGCATGTTTTCTAAACCATAATATGCCTGTTTTAATTGTTTTTGCATGAAAAATATTTACCTTCGATGATTTAATGATATGAAGATTATTTTCAAAAGTTTTGACGTTTTTATGCTTGTTTCTTTAACGTTATGATTTCCAACGAGTACGCTGCCAACGTAGGATATTTTATGGATAGAACAAAGACAATTTAAGGCAGAAATGATGTATGGAATCGAGGTTGGCTTGGAAGAAAGAACCTATGGTTTTCTTCATAGGTTTCATGGCTTGGGTTCCGCTAGGTGGAGGAACCCACATGCGGCTCGTCCAGGGCTTGGGCAAGGGTTGTGCTAGACGTGGTTCAGTGTAAGAAGTGTCCTAGCCAGTCTTAGCATGGATATGACTCACGTAAGGTCGATGGGGGAAGAGTCCATGCGTGAAAGTACGTGGTTCAGTGTAAGAAGTGTCCTAGCCAGTCTTAGCATGGATAGGACTCACGTAAGGTCAATGGGGGAAGAGTCCATGCGTGCAAGTACTCTCCCCATGCACGCTAGGTGTGACCATGGGAGGAAGGGCTCGTGGCTTGGTTGGGTAGGTCTAGGTTGGTCTAGTAGGGTATATGGAGGTTGGTCTGCGGTCAGGGCTCGGACTGGTGCAGCTTGGTTCAAGTTGGCTTGACCAAAAGCTTGAGGGAATCCACACAGCTCTTGTTCCTTGTGTGCAGGAGCGTCGTGCGTGGGATGGGGGCTCGGGCATGGTCCAAAGGGGTTCGGTTGAATCCCTAGGAGGTCTGGTCAATGGATGGCTCAAGGTGGCTCGACCATGGTTCAAACAAAAATGAAAGTGGCTCGATGGAATAGGTTTAGGGTTCGAAATATGGATAGGAAAAAGAAAAAGGTCGAACCATGGTCCACGGGGGTCGATTCATGGTTCACGAGGGTATTTTAGTTATAAAAAGTCTATGTTTAAAATTTAGAAAGAAAATATTAAAGTTTGAATTAATTCGGGAGTTAAACGCTTATCGAATTAGTAATTAAGGAATTAAATCGAAATCCTCGAATTTACGCCAAATAAAAATATCTAAATTTTAATTTAATCTTAATTAATTAATTGGCATGATCTAGAGTCAATAAAAGTAAGAAAAAGTCAAAATCGAGAAATTTTACGTTCAAGGGCGAAACGATCATTTTACACCTGGGTAGTACAAAAGGGCTTGGCAGTGTCCGAAAGGGTCATAACGCATGATAAATGATATAAAATGATGATTTTGTTGAAAATATGAAATTTTACGATTTATGATAAAGCTATGCAATTTTTACTGTTAAAATGCTTATTTTTTGGAAAGTCATGATATTTTATGATTTAAAAAGGAAAAATGGAAAATATTTTGAAGGATGTGAATTGACTGTGACAAACAGAGTAGAGGATATGTGGGGGATCCGTCTTAAGAAGGAACGGTGAACTTAAAATTTTATGAGAATATCGTGAGGGAAAAGGCCAAGAGGAAGCCCGTTTATGGGACAAGGCCCCAGAGGGAGCCCGAAGATTGTATTTCCATATTTTATGTAAAGGCCTAGAAATCCTTACTTGAAAATTTGCGAAAAATTTAAAGATTTTCTTTTTAAAGTAAATGAAATATCCAGTTCATAAAATAAACTGTTAAATAATGTATCATGATTAAAAATAGCAGCGGAAGAAATTAATGTTGTAAAAATAACTGTAAAAAATGTATCCAACGGTAGATAAAAATGTTTGAGCGATAAAAATATTAAATGCTGAAAAGTGAGGTCCTCGGATCCCACTACTGCCGACTCGAGCTGGCTCACTGATCCTCGCCCTCGGTCCCGACATCATCAGTACCTACAACAATCAAGTCTAGTGAGTCTAAAGACTCAGCATGCATATATCGTAAATAACAAGTAAATAAATAATAAAGTCGCATGCAAGTGAAAATATCATGTAATGAGGTGTAACGTAAAATATCATTTCAAAGGTAATTATAGTACGTGCATGGCTGAACTGAATATATCAGTGAAAATGTTTGCTCCTTAGAGCCCTGTAATAAAATGGCATGTCATAAATTTTCTGTTGAGATTATGGTCTACGCAAGTGGTCCCTGAACTGAGCTGACCGGTAACTGGCTACCGGATTTAATAATGTACGTCTGATCAGACTCCTGCCACAGTATACTGGGTGAAACAACTGAACTGACCGGTAACTGGCGACCGGATTTAATCATGAGAGTAGAGTGACCACAAGCAATATCACATAAATCTCAAAACTAATATTTTTGCACGTAATATAAATAAATAATATCATTAAATATGAACAATTTCGATCTTCTTGCATTAAAATCATGTATTTGTGATATTTAAAAATACCTACATGGATTGATTGAAGAGTGGAAGAAGATATAAACATGCCTTGGTTTGTGTTGACAGAAAACAAACGAAATAACGATGCGGCGCGGCGGAGACGGAGTGCTCTTCACGTTCTTACTTTTCTCTCTTAATTCCTTTAAACCAAGCATGCACCATAATTATTATAATGGCATAAAAATCGTAAATGTGATGCATGAACATTTAAAAATATCATGATTTGTGCTCAGGGCGCTGCAAGGACTAAAATCTCACCCCTGGTGCAAAATGACCATTTTGCCCCTAGAAACCCGAAAATTATCGTTTCAACCCTGGACCTCTAAAATTGACCCGAATCTTACCAAACTATTTAAATTGTCCCAAAACATTTTTAAAAGCATTCTTAGACGTAAACTCGAGCCAAAATCGTAATTTAATCGATTCATTTTAAAACTTGGACCGGGGTCCCGGTTTTAACCCGAATCAACTCGAAACTTAACCAAATTTTTCTCAACTTTTTACCACTCCTAATAAACACTAAAAAGTCATAAAACAATGTAACCAAGCCCCTATACCCACGGCTGAAAATTCCAGAAAACCACCTAAAGTTTGGTCCATTCCTTATTGCACTCTAGCACCCTCATCTTCCCAAAATTCACGCACTAGCCAAACCCGATGTACCAGCCATGAACCAACCAACCATGGACCTAGACCAGACCTCAATGAGCCTACCAGAACCAAGGAATCAGCCCCATGCACAAGAGAAAACGCGATCACTCCCTTGCCTCCAAAGGCCACCGCCCGCGGCCGATTTCTCTATCACAAGCTCGCTCGGTTTCAGTGATGGTTCCAGCAGTGTTCGAGCTACCCTCGGCCTTGGCTCAGACTCCACACGGTCTGGTTTAAGCCTCGGATCACCCTTGCACCGACGGTTCCAGCCCATTCACCCAATCTCCTTCAACCCACACCTTACGCAGCAATCATCCCTCTCGGCCCTTAACACTACAACCCCAGCACACTTTCTAATCCTTGAAACAGCATCCTGTCATCATTAACAGCCTCCTCAAAACCCAACACAGCAGCCCCTTGCACGGGTCACCAAAGAAAACGTGAGCCACAACAAAAAGAATGAGGGAAACATAATAAATCAGAAAGATTTTCCTCTGTGCCTGGATCGAAAGAAATATCATGTAAAAACACATTCCACAGAATATATGACATGTATGATGCGAAAACAATAGGTACAATGCGTGCCTTATGTGTTTGATGATCAACAACGAGGAAAAGAAGGCTTCCTTTGCAAGAGCAAGAGAAATCGATGGGGCCTCTACCTGCAAGTGGTGAAAACGAGAGGGAGATAGGTGCTTTGAATGGGGTGTCGGCTGGTACAAATTTTAGGTTTAGGGTAAATGGTGTTTAGTAGCTTAATTATATAATAAACAATTAGTTAATGAGCCCTAAAATTTTTAGTTAAAAGCTAGCAAGAATTTTAGGCCCAAAAAGCTTAAAAGTAGGCCCATTAAATCCAAACACGCTCCCGAAAAATATTTCGTGTTGAAAAGATTTTGAAAATATTAGTCGAACCATTAAAAAGTCTCCCGATTCGATAAAATTTGCGTACCGTTAAAAATAAAATCCTGCGGGTAAAAATACCCAAATAAAATCCTATTTTTGAAAAATACACTTAAAAATGCTTTAAATTAATTTATAAAAATAAATCGTGTAATAAAATAATTTTCCTTAAATTCTCCGATCTCCGTTCCTCGATCGAACGTGAAATGCACTTAGAAATCCTAATGCGTGAACTTTTAAAATTTCATGAATTAAATCCTATCATGCATGAATTATGCAATAAAATGCATAAAATAATTAAACACAATTTAATGAAATAAACATGCATTTAATGCTTTTAAAAATTTTAATTAAAATGCCAAGGAAGTTCAATAACTTGCATGCATGCCAACTTTTTAAATTATATTTACTAACATGCTAGATTACCACTTCTTAAATAAGTCGTTATTAACTTATCTCAATACTCCATCTCCAATCCGGCCTCACTTATTTAACTGAAAAGGTGACAATTAAACTACTACGTAAAATAAATAAATTAAAGAAAAGAATTTAAATACTCATGCAATAATAAAAAATCATTTTAATTTAAAATACTAGAATTACGCATGGCTTATACGTAGTCTAATCTACGGGTTCTACAGCTCTCCCCCCTTAAAAGAAATTTCGTCCTCGAAATTATAACTCACCAAATAACTCGGGGTACCGACTCCTCATCTCTGGCTCAGACTCCCATGTAGCTTCCTCCTCTGAATGGTTGAGCCATTTGACCTTCACTCGCTTAACCAGCTTGTTCCGAAGCTTATTTTCCTGTCTGTCTAAGATCTGCACTGGTCTCTCCTCATAAGATAGGTTCGGAGTAAGCTGCAATGGCTCAAAGTTCAGGACATGCGAAGGATTCGCCATATACTTCCTCAGCATAGAGACGTGGAACACATTGTGTACTCCGGCCAGATTCGGCGGAAGAGCAACACGATAAGCTAACGTCCCAACTCTGTCGAGGATCACAAACGGTCCAATGAATCTCGGACTGAGCTTCCCTTTCTTTCCAAAACGCATGACACATTTCATAGGTGCCACTTTCACAAAGACATGGTCGCCGACTTCGAACTCTAACTCTCTCCTTATTTGATCTGCATAGCTCTTCTGTCGACTCTGAGCAGTCCTCATTCTATCACGGATCCGGGCTACTACATCAACAGTCTGCTGAATAATCTCTGGACCCAACTCGGCTCTCTCTCCTACTTCATCCCAATGAACAGGAGATCTGCACTTACGGCCATACAGTGCTTCGTACGGAGCCATACCTATAGACGACTGAAAGCTGTTGTTATAGGTGAACTCCACTAATGGCAAGTTCGACTCCCAACTCCCAGAGAAATCAAGGACGCAAGCACGGAGAAGATCCTCCAAAATCTGAATGACTCTCTCTGACTGTCCATCTGTCTGCGGATGAAAAGCTGTGCTAAACAGCAACTTCGTCCCCATAGTCGAATGCAAACTCTTCCAAAAAGAGGATATAATTCTGGGGTCTCTGTCAGATACGATCGAAACTGGAATGCCATGGAGTCGGACTATCTCTCGGATATACAACTCTGCATACTGAACCATGGTGAATGTCGTCTTAATAGGCAAGAAGTGCGCTAATTTGGTAAGACGGTCTACAATCACCCATATAGCATTCGATCCTCTGGCTGACTTCGGCAATCCGGTCACAAAGTCCATGGTAACATTCTCCCACTTCCACTCGGGAATAGGGAGAGTCTTGAGCAAACCCGCTGGTCTCTGATGCTCTGCCTTCACTAACTGACAAGTCAGACACTCAGATACAAAGCGTCTGATATCCCTCTTCATTCCTGGCCACCAGTACAATAACGGCAGATCTTTATACATATTCGTGCTCCCTGGATGAATAGAGTACGACGACATATGGGCCTCTGATAGGATGTCTGCTCGGATAGAATCATTGCTGGGAACCCATATCCTGTCCCGGTATCTCACAATACCGTCACTAACTGTATACAAGACACTGCCCTTGGCCTCATCTCTCTGCTTCCACTTTGCCAACTGCTCATCTGCTGGTTGACTACTGCGAATACGGTCCAGAAAGGAAGACTGAATGGTCAAGGTAGATAGACGGTGAACTCTACCTCGGGGATAAGTCTCAAGATCAAACCTCTGCATCTCAAACTGAAGAGGCCTCAAAACTGCCAGATGAGCCATCACTGCAACTTTTCTGCTCAGTGCATCTGCAACTACATTAGCCTTACCCGGGTGGTAACTAATGTCACAATCGTAGTCCTTCACAAGCTCCAACCAACGCCTCTGACGCATGTTCAGTTCCTTCTGCGTAAAGAAATACTTGAGGCTTTTGTGGTCGGTAAAGATCTGGCACTTCTTCCCATACAGATAGTGCCTCCAAATCTTCAAGGCAAAAACTACGGCGGCCAACTCTAGATCATGGGTAGGGTAGTTCTTCTCATGGGTTTTCAACTGACGAGAAGCATACGCTATCACCTTCCCATGCTGCATCAATACTGCGCCCAAACCGAGCTTCGAAGCATCGGTTTATAGCACGAACTCACCGGGCCCTGACGGCATGGCCAGAACTGGTGCTGAGATCAGATCTTGCTTCAAAGTATCGAAGCTCTTCTGATACTCCTCGCTCCACAAAAATTTCACATTATTCTTAGTCAGTGCTGTGAGTGGAACTGCAATCGAGGAAAATCCCTTAATGAACTTCCGGTAGTATCCTGCTAAGCCAAGAAAACTGCGGATCTCTGATGCATTCTGCGGCACAACCCAATCTCTGATTGCTGCAACTTTCGCTGGGTCTACCTCAATGCCACTGCTAGAAACAATGTGGCCTAAGAACGCCACCTTCTCCAACCAGAATTCGCATTTACTGAACTTTGCGAATAATTTGTGCTTCTGCAATGTCTGCAACACTATGGTCAGATGCCTGCTGTGATCCTCCTGATTCTTGGAGTAGACGAGGATGTCGTCTATGAACACTATCACAAACTGGTCGAGGTACGGCTGAAATACGCGATTCATGAGATCCATGAAGATCGCTGGCACATTCGTCAAACCGAACGGCATCACAAGGAACTCATAGTGGCCATAACGAGTCCTAAAAGCTGTCTTCGAAACATCGGCGTCTCTCACCCTCAACTGGTGATAACCTGAACGCAGATCAATCTTAGAGAAAACCGAAGCTCCCTGCAACTGGTCAAACAGATCCTCAATCCTCGGAAGTGGGTATTTATTCTTCACTGTAACCCTGTTCAACTCCCGATAGTCAATACAAAGCCTCATCGAGCCATCCTTCTTCTTCACAAACAAGACTGGTGCGCCCCATGGAGAAAAACTAGGGTGTATGAACTCCTTGTCAAGAAGTTCTTGAATCTGCTTCTTAAGCTCTGCCATCTTTGTCGGTGCTAGTCGGTACGGTGCTTTTGAGATCGGAACCGTACCTGGCATAAGCTCGATAGAAAACTCCACCTCTCTCTCAGGTGGCATACCAGAGACGTCCTCAGGGAAAACGTCTAAGAAGTCTCTAACAATCGGAACATCTGAGGCTGACTGACTGGGTACCTCGGGGACAGATATAAAAGTTGCTAAAAATGCCCGACACCCTCTATGCATGAGCTTCCTAGCCTGGATATAAGGAATAATTCACGGTAAAGGAAAGTACCTGTCCGGCTCAAATAAGAACTGTGTCATCACAGGCGGTCGGACTAGAACAGATCTCCGCTGGAAGTCTATCAACACCCTGTTCCGTAATAACCAGTCCATCCCCAAAATGATGTCAAACACTGGCATCGGCAATAAGATGAGATCCGCATAAACAATATTTCCATGCAGCTCAAGGTCTATGTCTCGGATCACATTGGTAGCTGTTATCTCCTCTCCAGAAGGCAATGCTACGGAAAATGCGACATCTAGTCCAATAGTCTTGACCTTGAGGGAATTAGCAAAGGTCTCCGAAATAAACGAGTGAGTAGCTGCTGAATCTATTAGGGCTTTCGTAGCAGAACCAGATATAAAAATTCTCCCTGAAAGATAGGAACTCTAAGTTGAACACAATAATCACAAGAACTAACTTATAGACATGCAAAGGCCAGAGTTCTTCTAACCTAATTCCCGAAAATGGAACTGAGTAGAGCATGCAATCCTATCGCAATTCTAAGTTCAAAATCTCAATCCCGATTCCCAAAACATTGAAATTCAATAATTAAATGAAAGCATTAAGATACCTGTCATAAGCATCGACTCCGGGTCCGTCTCTGTCGCATGAAGAGCAAAAATTCTGCCCTGGGTAGGCGGATTCCTCTGAGGGCACTGCAGAAATAAGTGGTCTGGACTACCACACTTATAACACTTTCCTGAGCCAAACATGCATGCTCCAGGATGGCGACGTGATCACTTAGGGCAAACTGGGTGCTCAAATGTCCTCGGGGCTGGGTGTCCCCGCTGCTGCTGCTGCTGCGGACCTCTGTTTCTAGGCGGCCCGTGAAAAAGCCTCTTGTTCTGCTGCTGATGCTGCTGAGGAGGAGGGCGGTGTGGTACCTGGGCTGGTCGCTTCCCCAAGCGATCTCTCTCAATATCACGCTGATCCTGCTCTGCGACTAAGGCTCTGGAGACAGCGACCTCATAAGAAGTAGGGTCAGGCACCCTAACATCACGGCGCAAGATCGGCCGTAGACCCACCAAAAAATGCATCAACTTGGCTCTAGCATCATTCGCGATCAGGGGCACAAAATGACAGCCCCTTTCAAACTTACGGATGAACTCCGTAACAGTCATATCTCTCTGTCTCAGGCTCATGAACTCAGTGGTCAGCCTGGTGCGCACTTCCTCCGTGAAATATTTGGAGTAGAATACCTCCGTAAAGCGCTCCCAAGATAGTGTAGCCAGATTCAGGGCTACTGAAGCTCCTTCCCACCATAAGCGGGCATCTCCTCCGAACAGATAAGAGGCACAACGAACTCGATCTGCATCCCCAAGCTCCATAAACTCAAAAATAACCTCGAGGGACTTGATCCAGCCCTCGGCAATCATGGGGTCCGACGTCCCTGAAAACTCCTTCGGACGCATCTTCATGAATCTCTCATAGACAGCCTCGGGCCCTGTCGGCCTGGTCACAACAGCATGGTTCCCCGCAAA
>NC_133307.1:8557902-8586380 GCF_012295235.1 Primulina huaijiensis
ATATATCGTAAATAACAAGTAAATAAATAATAAAGTCGCATGCAAGTGAAAATATCCTGTAATGAGGTGTAACGTAAAATATCATTTCAAAGGTAATTATAGTACGTGCATGACTGAACTGTAAATATCAGTGAAAATGTTTGCTCCTTAGAGCCCTGTAATAAAATGGCATGTCATAAATTTTCTGTTGAGATTATGGTCTACGCAAGTGGTCCCTGAACTGAGCTGACCGGTAACTGGCGACCGGACCGGTAACTGGCGACCGGATTTAATAATGTACGTCTGATCAGACTCCTGCCACAGTATACTGGGGAAACAACTGAACTGACCGGTAACTAGCGACCAGAATTAATCATGAGAGTAGAGTGACCACAAGCAATATCGCATAAATCTCAAAACTAATATTTTTGCACGTAATATAAATAAATAACATCATTAAATATAAACAATTTCGATCTTCTTGCATTAAAATCATGTATTTGTGATATTTAAAAATACCTACATGGCTTGATTGAAGAGTGAAAGAAGATATAAACATGCCTTGGTTTGTTTTGACAGAAAACAAACGAAATAACGACGCGGCGCGGCGGAGACGGAGTGCTCTTCACGTTCTTACTTTTCTCTCTTAATTCCTTTAAACTAAGCATGCACCATAATTATTATAATGGCATAAAAATCGTAAATGTGATGCATGAACATTTAAAAATATCATGATTTGTGCTCAGGGCGCTGCAAGGACTAAAATCTCACCCCGGGTGCAAAATGACCATTTTGCCCCTAGAAACCCGAAAATTATCGTTTCAACCCTGGACCTCTAAAATTGACCCGAATCTTACCAAACTCTTTAAATTGTCCCAAAACATTTTTAAAAGCATTCTTAGACGTAAACTCGAGCCAAAATCGTAATTTAATCGATTCATTTTAAAACTTGGACCGCGGTCCCGGTTTTAACCCGAATCAACTCGAAACTTAACCAAATTTTTCTCAACTTTTTACCACTCCTAATAAACACTAAAAAGTCATAAAACAATGTAACCAAGCCCCTAAACCCACGGCTGAAAATTCCAGAAAACCACCTAAAGTTCGGTCCATTCCTTATTGCACTCTAGCACCCTCATCTTCCCAAAATTCACGCACTAGCCAAACCCGATGTACCAGCCATGAACCAACCAACCATGGACCTAGACCAGACCTCAATGAGCCTACCAGAACCAAGGAATCAGCCCCATGCACAAGAGAAAACGCGATCAGTCCCTTGCCTCCAAAGGCCACCGTCCGTGGCCGATTTCTCTATCACAAGCTCGCTCGGTTTCAGTGATGGTTCCAGCAGTGTTCGAGCTACCCTCGGCCTTGGCTCAGACTCCACACGGTCTGGTTTAAGCCTCGGATCACCCTTGCACCTACGGTTCCAGCCCATTCACCCGATCTCCTTCAACCCAAACCTTACGCAGCAATCATCCCTCTCGGCCCTTCACACTACAACCCCAGCACACTTTCTAATCCTTGAAACAGCATCCTGTCATCATTAACAGCCTCCTCAAAAACCAACACATCAGCCCCTTGCACGGGTCACCAAAGAAAACGTGAGCCACAACAAAAAGAATGAGGGAAACATAATAAATCAGAAAGATTTTCCTCTTTGTGCCTGGATCGAAAGAAATATCATGCAAAAACACATTCCACAGAATATATGACATGTATGATGCGAAAACAATAGGTACAATGCGTGCCTTATGTGTTTGATGATCAACAACGAGGAAAGAAAGTCTTCCTTTGCAAGAGCAAGAGAAATCGATGGGGCCTCTAGCTGCAAGTGGTGAAAACGAGAGGGAGATAGGTGCTTTGAATGGGGTGTCGGCTGGTACAAATTTTAGGTTTAGGGTAAATGGTGTTTAGTAGCTTAATTATATAATAAACAATTAGTTAATGAGCCCTAAAATTTTTAGTTAAAAGCTAGCAAGAATTTTAGGCCCAAAAAGCTTAAAAGTAGGCCCATTAAATCCAAATTGTACAGAGATGCCTCCTAGACGAGTTCTTCACAGCCTCCTCCTAATCAGGATGCTAGCGCTCGTGTACTAGCGGGCATGGCACAGTTACTTGAGCAGCATGTTGGAAATGCTACGGGGGTTTGACCGGAGGCAGTCTAAGAGCGTTTTAGGCGGATGAGCCCCGAGGATTTTCATGGCACTACTGATCCATTCATTGTTGAGGGATGGATTCGATCTTTGGTGGTTATTTTTCGTTATATTGATAAGTTGGACGCTGAACGAGTTCGTTGTACCATCTATCTACTGAAGGGCGACACTTCCTTATGGTGGGAGGGAGCGGACCGAGGAGTGAATCTAGCAACATTGATTTGGGATGACTTGAAGAGGGTGTTCTATGACAAATATTTCACATCTGATGTCTGTTCTAGGCTTAAGAGAAAGTTCTAGGGGTTAATAGGCAAATTCGAAATCTTCTAATACTAAATTGCAATTTTTGAATCTTTAAGGGGCCATTTGGTAATTTTTGAAAACTTAATGGACTAATCATTCAATTTTCGTAACTTAAGGGGCAAATGTGCTAATATGGAAAACTTGAAAGACCTAGATGATATTAAATTTTCTAAAACTATAGAACCTTAATCAAGAATAATTCAAATGTTATCAGGACGAATCTTGCTAGCGGGAATAGCTACTTACTCTCTATTAGACTCCGGAGCTACACATTCCTTCGTATCTGAATCTTTCGTAAAGAAATTGGGAATCTTACCAGTAAATATAGAGACAGGATTCAGGGTTACAGTACCTTCTGGCGAGCATATGGTCTCTAGTAGCATGGTTAAGGACGTGGAACTTAAATTGTAAAAGAATATTATACGAGCGGACCTTATTGTCTTACCGATGCCCGAGTTTGACATTATTTTGGGCATGGATTGGCTCACAATGAATGAGGCTACTATTGCCTTTCGACGGAGGACATTATCTATTACACCACCCGATGGGAAAACATTCATCTTTGAGGCTATATGAAACAATCAAATGCTGCATATCACTTCATGCATGTGTGCGAAGAAGCTTATTCAAAAGGGTTGCCTAGGTTTTCTTGCTAGTATTATATCTTCACCCGACATTGACAGTCAATCTATCAAGGATGTGGAGATTGTTAAGGGCTTTCCGAATGTGTTCCTGACGATGTTTCTAGTATTCCACTTGAAAGAGAAGTAGAATTTGCTATTGAGTTGATGTCCGGTACAGTGCCGATCTCCAAGGCACCATATCTATTAGCACCTGCTGGAATGAAGGAATTAAAAGATCAAATTCAAGAGCTGTTCAACAAGGGATTTATTTACCCTAGTTTCTCTCCATGGGGCGCGCCAGTGTTATTTGTTAAGAAAAAGGATGGGAGCATGAGATTGTGCATCGACTACGGAGATTTGAATAGAGTGACAGTGAAGAATAAGTATCCATTACCACGAATCAAGGAATTATTTGATCAATTGCAAGGAGCTTCGGTATTTTCAAAGATAAATCTTAGGTCTGGATATCACCAATTGAGGGTTAAGGAGACGGATGTACATAAGACGGTGTTCCGAACGTGCTATGGACATTATGAGTTTCTAGTGACTAATGCGCCAGCGATCTATTCCAAGAGCTGTGAGGAGCATGATCAACACTTGAGGACGACCTTTCAAGTTTTACGAGAGCGGAAATTATATGCAAAATCAGCAAGTGTGAGTTTTGGTTAGAGAAGGTGGCATTCTTAGGTCACATTGTGTCAAAGAAAGAGTAGAAGTCGACTCATCTAATGTGGAGTCAGTAAAGCAGTGGCCAATGCCTAAAAGTGTGATGGAAATACGTAGTTTCTTGGGTTTAGCTGGCTACTATTGCAAGTTCATCATGGTTTTTTCATCCATTGCAGTACCTTTGACGACATTGATGAATAAAAATGTGAAATTTGTTTGGGGGCCGGAATGTCAAAAGAGTTTTGATCAATTAAATCAAGCACTCACTACAGCGTCAGTTTTAGCTATGCCGACAGAGCAAGGGGAATATGTGGTATTTACTGATGCATCAAAGTTTGGATTGGGCGTTGTTCTCATGCAAAATGATCGAGTTATAGCATATGCGTTCAAAAAATTGAAAATACATGAAAATAATTATCCGACGCATGATCCAGAGCTCACAGCAGTCGTATTTTCATTGAAAATTTGGAGACATTACTTATATGGGGAGAAATGCAAAATCTATACGGATCATAAAAGCCTCAAGTACTTCTTTACCCAAAAAGATTTGAATATGAGACAAAGACGTTGGCTAGAGCTCGTTAAGGATTACGACTGTGACATTAGCTATCATTCCGGCAAAGCTAATGTAGTTGTGGATGCTTTGAGCAGAAAATGGACAATCTTTGAACATTTATTAGTACAGAAGCCTCTACAAGTGGAAATTCAACAATTTGATCTTGAATTTTATGCTAGGGGCCCCTAATCTCTCTACTTTTACAGTACAGTCTACTCTACGAGAGAGGAGAGACAACGAGATGAATCGAAGGGCAGCATGTTATATTCAGTCGAGGATGGAATTGTTAAGTATCGAGGTCGACTATGGGTTCCTAGTGGAGATTCACTTAGAGTTGACATCATGACAGAAGCTCATAGTACCCCTTATTTCGTTCATCCCGGGAATAAAAACAAAATCACTCCGAAAAGTTTCAAAAGAAACAAAAAAATGGATTATAAAATTGTAAGTTTTTTTTTCTTTAAAAAAAAACTTTCAAAAGTAAATCCAATTCTATTATTTCTAAAAGGACTTGCAACTTTTATATTTGTGGCGGGAATGAAGCTAGATATTATGTGTTTTATATCCGAATGCTTGACATGTCAACAAGTGAAGGCAGAGCATCAAAGACTAGCAGGAATGCTTCGACCATTTCCCATTCCCCAAGTAGAAGTGGGAGAATATTACTATGGATTTTTTGGTAGGATTGCCAAAGACAGTGAAAGGATTTAATGTCATTTGGGTCATACTGGATCGTCTTACTAAATCAGCACATTTCCTTTCAGTGAAGACGAATTTTTTCATGACTCGATATGCAGAGTTATATATTCGAGAGATAGTTAGACTGCATGGTATCTCAGTATCTATAGCATCGGACCGAGACACACATTTCACCTCATCATTTTGGAAGAGTCTAAATGCAGCATTGGGTACTAAACTACTATTCAGTACCGTATTTCATCCTCAAATAGACAGTCAGTCTGAGAGAGTCATACAGATATTAGAGGATCTACTCCGAGCATGCGTGATCGATTTCCAAGGAAGTTCGGAATCGAAACTACCTCTAGTAGAGTTCACCTATAATAACAGTTATCAATCATCTATAGGAATGGCTCCATACGAGGCACTCTACGGAAGGAAATGTAGATCACCCATCAATCGGGACGAGGTAGGAGAAAGAGCTACGTTAGGACCCGAGGTAGTTCAACACACCACAGAAATGGTAGCCAAGATTCGAGAAAGAATGAAAACTGCTCAAAGTCGACAAAAGAGCTACGTGGACCAAAGAAGACGAGATCTTGAGTTTGCAGTTGGTGATCATGTATTCATGAAAATAGCACCTATTAAGGGTGTTATGAGATTTGGCAAGAAAGGAAAGCTTAGCCGCCCAAGATTCATTAGACCATTTGAGATACTCGAAAGAGTGGGAGCATTAGCATATTGAGTGGCGTTGCCACCTAATTTTGCAGGAATCCACAATGTCCTCCACATATCGATGCTTCGCAAGTACATGTCAAAACCTTCACATGTACTAAACTTTGAGCCACTGCAACTCACACCAAACCTGTCATATGAGGAGAAGCCTACTCAAATCTTAGACAAGAAAGGAAGTTGCGTAAAAAGGTGATAAAAATGGTCAAAGTCAAATGGCTAAATCACTCGGAGGAAGAAGTCACTTGGGAGATGGAGTCAGAGATGAGGAGTCGATATCCCGAATTATTCGGTACGTCTTAATTTCGAGGAGGAAATTTCATTTAACGAGAGAGGGTTTGTAACGTCCAAAACCAACCTACGTAAACCATATGCATGCAAAATGAATTAAATTGCAAAATTTTTTTAAATAATTAATTTTAAATGCTTACTTGATGCATATTATATGATTAAAGGTATGATTGCATGATTAAATGATTATATGGCATGATTTCATGAAATTGAAGGATTTTATCCGAATATTCAATAATAAGCGGGGGAAAGAAGACTAGGGACGACGAAGATAAAAATAAATATTTTTCATTAAATATTTTCAAGGCTTCTTAATATGATTAAAAATGAATACTTTTTTCTAAAAATGATAGAGTTCAAATTATTTTACGAGATGAGCTCGATTTTATCCGTAAAGCCAGTTTTGGACAAACAAGGGACTTTTAAAAATATCTAATGCATTATTTTTGAAAACTAATTTTTATAAACTTTTATTTTTCAATTAAATTGGTGTTATTGGGCTTAATTGAGCTAGGATGAGTAGGCACAATTACTCCTAAACTTAAAAGCCTAAAACCCAAGCCTATTATCATGCAAATTAAATCTATAAAAAAATACAAACCTAGGTCTTTTGAAACGCATACCAGCCGACACCAACACACACAACACACACTAAGTTTCGAAAATGAGGAGGAGGAGAAAGATAATATGCAAAGGCACGTTTTCGTGCCCCTCGCCGACGATCATATATTCGAGCATTTTAGAACGCAAAGGCACGTTTTCTAAACCCTTTGACGCATCATTGAAACCATAATATGCTTGTTTATAATTATTTTTGCATGAAAAATATTTACGTTCGATGGTTCAACGATATAAAGATTATTTTCAAAAGTTTTGACGTTTTTATGCTTGTTTCTTTAACATTATGATTTACAACGAGTACACTACCAACATAGGATGTTTTATGGATAGAACAAAGACGATTTAAGGCGGAAAAGATGGCTGGAATCGAGGTTGTCTAGGAAGAAAGAACCTAAGGTTTTCTTCATGGGTTTCATGGCTTGGGTTCGGCTAGGTGGAGGAACCCACGTGCGGCTCAGCCATGGCTTGGGCAAGATGGCTCAGTGTATGAGGAGTCCTAGCATGGCTAGGACTCACGTACGGTCGATGGGGGAAGAGTCCATGCGTGCAAGGACTCTCCCCATGCACGCTAGGTGCGACCACGGGAGAAAGGGCTCGTGGCTTGGTTGGGTAGGTTTAGCCTGGTCCAGTAGGGTCTATGGAGGTTGGTCTGTGGTCAGGGCTCAGACTGGTACAGCTTGGTTCAAGTTGGCTTGACCAAAGCTTGAGGGAAATCGCATGGCTCTTGTTCCTTGTGTGCAGGATCATCGTGCGTGGGCTGGGGGCTCGGGCGTGGTCTAAGGGGGTTTGGTTGGGTCCCTAGGAGGTCTGGTCAAGGGATGGCTTGAGGTGGCTCGGCCATGGTTCAAGAAAAAATGAAAGTGGCTCAATGGAATAGGTTTAGGGTTCGAAATATGGCTAGGAAAAAGAAAAGGCTTGAACATTGTCCACGGGGGTCGATTCATGGTTCACGAGGGTATTTTAGGTAAAAAAAAAGTCCATGTTTAAAATTCAGAAAGAAAATATCAAAGTTTGAATTAATTCGCGAATTAGTAATCAAGGAATTAAATCGAAATCCTCAAATTTACGTCAAATAAAATATCTAAAGTTTAATTATGCTTAATTAATTATTTGGGATGGTCTAGATTCAATAAAAGTAAAAAACAGTCAAAATCGAGAAATTTTACGTCTAGAGGCAAAACAGTCATTTTACACCTCGGTAGTACGGATGGGCTTGAGAATGTCCGAAGGGTCATAACGCATGATAAATGATATAAAATGATGATTTTGATGAAAATGTGGAATTTTATAATTTATGGTATAGCTGTGCAATTTTTACTGTTAAAATGCTATTTTTTGGAAAGTTATGATATTTTATGATTTTAAAAGGAAAAAAGAAAAATATTTTGAAGGATGTGAATTGACTTTGACGAAGAAGATAGAGGATATATGGGGGATCCGTTTTAAGAAGGAACGACGAGCTTACAATTTTATGGGAATATCGTGATGGAAAAGGCCAAGAGGGATCCCGTTTACGGGACAAGGCCCTAGAGGGAGCCTGACGATCGTATTTTCATATTTTTACGTCGGCGCCCAGTGCTCGTCCCCTTGCGCAATGGTGAGCTAAGACTGATTAGACGACCAGAGGATAAAGCTAGTCACTTTCAAGTATCAAACTTCACCCAAAATGATAAAGAATGCAAAGTTTTACGATTTTATGATTTTACGATATATGATTTATTTATGTTTAAAATTATTTTAAATAAAAGTATGATTTTAATGCATGTGCTTGTATATGTATTACTTTTTACTCATGTTCAGAACGTGCTGAGTCATTAGACTCACTAGGTTTGAATATTGTATGTGATGATATTGATGGAGGCGCTGACGCTTGAGTGGATCGAATACGACAGTACACTCCCGAGGGACATTTATTTCCGCATTAGCTTGTTAGTTAAACGTTTTAAAGTATTTTTGTTAAGGATTTTATTAGAGATTGTATGCTTTATTTTGAAGTTAATTATTATCGTGTTAAAGCTAGAAGTTGAATTTTTGTAATTGAATATTTTAGAGATTTTATGCACTTGAGATTTAAATTCTTAAATTATTTTGATTTATGGAAATGTTAAGTTATTTTTAATTATTGGTTTCTAATTAAAGGATATTAAAAAATAATAATAGAATTTTAAAGTAAAAGGCGAGGGTCGTTTCATTCTTAGACAAGTTTGTCGTAATATTCATTGACGATATTCTGGTTTACTCTAAAAACCGGGAAGAGTACTTACAACATTTACGAGTTGTCCTGCAAACTTTAAAGGACAACCAATTATATGCTAAATTCAGTAAGTGTGAATTCTGGCTAGATAAGGTAACTTTTCTTGGACATATTATATCGGGAAAAGGACTTGAAGTAGATCCAGCTAAGATCGAATCTATCGCCAATTGGGAGCAACCCAAAGATGTCACGGAGGTACGAAGTTTTTTTGGATTAGCAAGATATTATTGAAGGTTTATCATGAAATTTTCACAAAAAGCTGCACCAATCTCACACTTAACCCGCAAGGATCCGACAGTCATTTGGAGTGGGGAATGTGAAATAAGCTTTCAAAATTTAAAGAAACTGCTTACAACTATCTCTAGTACTCGCACTACCTTATGGAGTAGTGGGGTTTGTTGTCTACACAGAAGCTTCCGAAGTAGGTTTCGGGTGTGTGTTAAAGCAAAGGCATAGGGTCATTGCTTATGCGTTTAGAAAGTTAAAAATTCATGAGTTTAGCTACCTCACACATGATTTGGAGCTGGGAGCTATAGTATTTGCATTATCCAATTAGTGACATTATCTATATGGGACGACTTTCGACATCTATACAGATCACCAGATCTTGAAGTACTTATTTACTCAGAAAGAACTTAACATGAGACAGCAAAGATGGATGGAACTATTGGAGGATTACGACTGTTCCATAATGTATTATTCGGGAAAAGCTAATGTGGTAGCAGATGCACTAAGTTGGAAAGCAAGTCTCTTCTATTTGACCATCGCAGGAAGTGGCGTTGCATCAAGGAAAAATTTACATGTGCAGTCTCATGGATACGCAGCCTGGTTGAAAATTGAACTAGAATTCTACGTTATAATGAAAGCAGCACAAGACACTGATCGTGACCTGGTAAAGATAAAAGCGTCAAAAGAAAACAATTATGATATTACCACTAACTCGGGCAGTATATTACTCTACTGGAACCGTAATTGTGTAGCTAGCTCCGTGCGAGAATAAATATTGGAATCAGCTCATAAATCTCGATTCACCAACCATCCCAGAGGTTCCAAAATGTACTACAATTTGAAACAACACTTTAGGTGGAAGGGGATGAAAATAGAAATTTCCGATTTTGTAAAACAGTGTCTTCCATGTCAAATGATAAAAGCCGAAAATGAGAGATCATAAGGACTTCTACAACCTTTACCTATACCTAAGTGGAAACGGTATAACATCACCACGAATTTTGTAACAGGACTTCCAACACTTCCAGAAGGCCATGTTGGCATTTGGGTAATAGTAGATCGCCTTACTAAATCAGCTCACTTTATACGTGTCAGTCAAAAGTATGTAGTACCAAAATGAGATCATTCGACTACATGGTATTCCTATCACTATAGTATTAGACCAAGACCCAAAGTTTACATCAATATTATGGAAAAAGCTACAAGAATATTTGGGGACTAACTTAAAGTTTAGCACCGCCGCACATCCAGAAAGTGACGGGCAATCAAAACGCACCATTCAGACGCTAGAAGATATGTTACGCGCATGAGCATGGGATTTCAGAAAAAATTGGGGAAGGCATTTACCATTAGTAGAATTCGCCTACAATAACAGCTACCAAGCTATGATACAGATGGCACCTTACAAATCCTTATATGGACGTACATGTCGTTCTCCACTCAACTGGCACATGGAAGAATGGCGGGTTACCAAAGATGGAAATACCAAGATGGTAGCACCTGATCTTATACATGAAGCCATTGAAAAGGCATGAGTTATCAAACAACGAATAAAAACTACACAAAGTCGACAAAAAAAGCTATACTGATAAGAGACGAAAAGATTTAGAATTTATGGTAGGCGACTACGTGCTTCTAAAAGTAAAACCGAAAAAAGGAATTCTTCGAGGACAAAAACGAGGAAAGTTGGAGCCACGATTCATTGGACTTTTTATAATCATCAAGCGAATCGGATCGGGGACATATCAGATAATGCTTTCAGAAAACCTCTTAGGAATACATTACGTTTTTCATGTATCACAACTAAGAAAGTTCTAAAGGAATCTAGATCAAGTTACTAACCACACTCAAGTCGAATTATAAGATCTTTCCTTTGAGGAATGACCGGTCCAAATAATTGATCAAAAAACTCAGGAGCTACGCCACAAACAAGTTCAACTCGTAAAAGTGTTGTGTCTTAATCACAATATTGAAGAATCCACCTGGGAAAAAGAAGAAGATGTTAAAAGACAGTATCCCGAATTATTTAAGAGCAATGAGTAAATCTGAGGACCAGATTTTTTTTAGAAGGGGAGTTTGTAACAACCCAAAGATGATAATAATAATAATAATAGTAATATACATAAATAATAGTATAAAAGTAATAATACATTAATAACAAGAATAAAATATACATATATATATATACATATATATATGTATATAGATTACTTCTTCTACAAGTTATATGTGAAAGGTGTCAATTATATTAGACACTTAGCATCATGTGTCAATTATATTAAACACTTGACATCATATCCTCATCTATATTTTCCTATAAATACCCTCATTCAATCAAAAAAATAATAAAAATTCATGAAAAAAAAATTCAGTAGCAAAGGGAGGAAAAAAATGGGTGAGAAATTGCCAAAAATATGAGAAAAACACTTGAAAATTAGTAATCAGCTTCAAAAAATTCTGAAAAATTTAGCTAAACTTCCTATCACACACAAAAACAAATTAGTGCATGAGGTGCAGCAAAAATATTCATGGATTATTTAAAAAATATCAAAAATCGTGAGAATTTACAAAAGTATATTTCAAAAAATAACATTTTTATATTGCATGTTCATGCACTTGAATCTCTTGCTCAACGCTTTCTTTAGGTTTCGGTTATAACATAAATGTTGTTCTTCGTCTTGAATAGAATCTATACATGTCAGAAAGAATGCAGGAAATTTAACGGAATTGATTATTTTCCAGTAACGAATTTGCTATTCATCTAATTTTAAAAATTCAAATTTAGGGAAAAATATGTTAGTTTTCTAGGAAAACTTTGTATACAAAAGTTGTAATTGTAATATCCCAACCTTTTAGCATTACATTGTTCATGATATTATTTTTGGTTGGGTGTTTAGGAAATATGGTTATTGGATATTTATGGTTTATTATGGTAATGGATATTTCATATGGTCTGATGGTTGAGATTATGTGTAATGGTTATGTTTATTGGAATGGTTAAAATATGGTCATTGTTTATGGTTATTATTTTGGTATTATATTCATAGTTGGTGATGATTAAAGTAATGCATGGGTAGAATAGAAAGTTGATTTTGAGCCAAATAGGAAATGGAAGTACAGAAACGGTATGAAAAATGTGGCAGTTGTTGTGGTCTTTAGTTTAATGTTTTGTTTATTGATCCAATTGATGTGAGGTCAATTTCATTGGAAAGATTAGGTATAAGTCTATAACTTTCATGTTTTGAGTTTTCTTCAAATCATTAAGAAAGACGAGCCAAAAGTGGCCCGAAGTGTGTCGTTTGTTTCGTTGTTCCTACACTGACACATGTTGGGAGAATGAGCATAACTTTTTACTCAGACCTTCAAATGACATGAGGCCAATTGGAGATGCAAGAAAACACATAGGGCTAAAACTTTCATGTTTACCACTTTGGCTAATTCGGAAGAAAAAATGCAGTTTTGGCCCTTGGCAGAGGGTATACGGACTTGTACACGGACCCCTACACGGGGTCCGGGTCTTGCCATGCAAAATGAGCGATTTCCCGTGTGTACACAGACCTCTACACGGAGGGGGGCACGGGGTCCGTGTCTATGGCATAGAAAACACGTTTTTGGAGGTATTGGAGACATATAAACATGGTTCTAGACTATTCTACTCATTCCTACTTTTCTCCTTTCTCCTCCATCGTTTCTTATTCCTTTTCCTTCTAGTTTTCTCTCCTTCAATTTCCTACTTCAAGTGCCAAGCTCATAGTTGATTTCTTAGCTTCTTCCACTAAGATTTCAAGCTACAAGGTAAGATTTCTATTCTTGGAGTTGCATCCAAGTTTTGGAAGAGTTTGCATCAAGCTTTGGGAACGAAATTGGCCTTTAGCACCGCGTATCATCCTCAAAGTGACGGTCAATCAGAAAGGGTTATCCAAATTCTTGAAGATATGTTAAAGGCTTGTACGATTGATTTCCCGGGAAGTTGGGATTCTAAGTTGCCTTTGGTAGAGTTCTCATTTAATAACAGTTTTCAGTCTTCAATCGGCATGGCACCTTATGAAGCTTTATACGGAAGAAAGTGCCGCTCTCCTTTGTATTGGGAAGAGGTTGGTGAAAGAAAGATGTTGGGCCCGGAGTTAGTTCAACAGACCGCAGATGTTGTGGCCTTGATCCAAGAAAGAATGAAGACAGCTAAGTCTAGACAGAAGAGTTATGCTGATGTTCGTCGGCGGCCTTTGGCATTCGAGGTTGGTTNCAATCGGCATGGCACCTTATGAAGCTTTATACGGAAGAAAGTGCCGATCTCCTTTGTATTGGGAAGAGGTAGATGAAAGAAAGATGTTGGGCCCGGAGTTGGTTCAACAGACCGCAGATGTTGTGGCCTTGATCCAAGAAAGAATGAAGACAGCTAAGTCTAGACAGAAGAGTTATGCTGATGTTCGTCGGCGGCCTTTGGCATTCGAGTTTGGTGATCATATATTTATCAAAATAGCTCCTCTTAAGGGAGTTATGCGATTTGGAAAGAAAGGAAAGTTAAGTCCTCGATACATTGGACCGTTCGAGATTCTTGATAAGATTGGAGACCGAGCCTATCGTTTTGCATTGCCACCAGACTTGGATCANACATGAAAATTCTGACCATCAGACCACCATTATAGAGCGTGGAAATGATTCTGACGCCACACGTGGCTGGGTTTCCGGCAACACTCCATTCATCAAGATCTACTGTAACGACCCATTACAGGCACAGTGGACTGCCCATACAGCCCACTGCCCCGATCGACCCAAGGCTATCCCGATCTTGGGCTCCCTCAAGAGGCCTTTTCCCTCACGGGCTTTCCATAGGCATCGTACGGGTTACTCATAGAACTCTCCAGCCCATGCACTGGAGCTTGTGCCTTCCCAGACTCGAACCTGAGATCCCATGGATATATAGATACTCAGCACAAGTCTGGTACCAATTGAGCTAGTAGCTCAATTGGTACCAGACTTGTGCTGAGTATCTATATATCCATGGGATCTCAGGTTCGAGTCTGGGAAGGCACAAGCTCCAGTGCATGGGCTGGAGAGTTCTATGAGTAACCCGTACGATGCCTATGGAAAGCCCGTGAGGGAAAAGGCCTCTTGAGGGAGCCCAAGATCGGGATAGCCTTGGGTCGATCGGGGCAGTGGGCTGTATGGGCAGTCCACTGTGCCTGTAATGGGTCGTTACAGTAGATCTTGATGAATGGAGTGTTGCCGGAAACCCAGCCACGTGTGGCGTCAGAATCATTTCCACGCTCTATAATGGTGGTCTGATGGTCAGAATTTTCATGTCAAAAGGTTTTTGCACTTGTTCTACACTATAATTTCAAATTTTAAAGCTTTTGGACTAGTCTATGAATTTCTATTAAGGTTTAAAGGAAAAACAAAATCAAGTTCCACAAAGTTTTGGAATGGTTATCTTCAATTTTGATGCTTCTTGATTTCAATCATGCACATTGTTTTTGAACTTGAGTATAGAAAGGAAAATGTCGAACATGATGCCAAGTATGATGCTAAAGATTCAGTCAATGGCCAGAAACAACAGAGCAAGTCTCCTTTTTCGGGCCAGAAATACTCATAGTCAACCGGACTGAAAATTAACGATCTGGGTAGAATGATTTTAGATTTAAAAAAAAACTTTCTATACAAAAGTTATAGTATTTTACAAAATACATCTAGTGTGAAAATTTCAAAATTTTTGGAATTAATTTCGAATTATAATTTTAAAGTGTGTCCAAGCACCAAATTTAATCAAAATTTGAACTCAAACAAATTAATTCTCGAAGAATTTTACCAACACATGAATTATCACAAAGTTGATGAATATAGGAATATTGAAAGCAATTGGATTATCAAAGCAAATCATTGTGTAAGATAGAAAGGTGAGGTTTATTAGTGATTTTATGACCTGTTTGATATTCGGCATGGAATTTTTCACCGTTGTTGTAGTTACAATTTGAAAACCATCGCAAACAAAATTAGCGACAGTTTATAAAACTGCCGCTAAAATTAAAAACCGTCGCTAAAATTAGCGACGATTTTCCATAAAGTCTGTTGCTAATATAGCGACAATTTTTTATGATTTCCGTCGCTAATATTTAAGAAAAATAACAAAAATTAATTTTAATAATTTAATAAATCTAAAAAAACTTACAATCTTACTATACTAATAATATTCATGTTCTTAACAAACACTTAAAAATTTATCAAAAATTAAAGCGAAAAAATTTACCCTAAATCGAAACTAAAATCGTGTAAGAGATAAAAATTTTCAGTGTTGTGAAGTGGTAAAATTGTGTATGACAGAAAAATTTTAAGTGTTGTGAAGTGGGGTGGAAGAAAATAGATCGAAAAGGGTGGTATTTATAGACAGTTTGCGACGGTTATTGATAAAACCATCGCTAGTTAAGGCGATATTTTCAAAACTGTCGCATGTTTAAATTTTGCGACGGCTTTGCTAAAACTTTCGCTACAATTAGCGAAAGTTTTAGTAAAACCGTGGCTAATTTAAAAAATACGACGATTTTACTTTAAACTGTCGCTAAATTTAGCAGCAATTTTTAAATTAGCGACGGTTTTACTAAAACGTCGCTAATATTAGCGATGGTTTTAGCAAAACCGTCGCTAAATATGGCAATAGATCACACAAACCGTTGTTGTTTGTCCAAAAAACACACTAATAGACAACGGTTCTATAAACCGTTGTCATAAACACTCAAAGACAACGGTTTTATAGAACCGTTGTCATTGACCCTAAAAACCATTGTCTTTGACCCTCAAAAGACAACGGTTTTGCTTAAAAAAACGCTCTACGACAACGGTTTTCACTAAAACCGTTGCTAAAAAGTTTTTTTAACAACGGTTTTAGTGAAAACCATTGTCGTATGTGTGTTGTTGATTAGAAAATTTCTTGTAGTGTCATCAGATCATGTATTTCTTAATTATTGATCATATTGTACTTCATATTGAATTTATTAATTTTGATTGGTTACCGATCGGCTAATATTGATTGAATGAATGAATGATTAAATGATTGAATGAATGGAATCGGGACAACGGTCATCGAACCGGATTTCTAGTCCCCTGGACAACGTGGCTTAGGCCTGGAAAGTGAGTCCAACGAACAACGGGTTCCAATCCGAGTATATGGTCCATTTGAAGAACGTGACTTGGGTCCATAACAGTGAGTTCACCTTGGCTCTTACTAATCCATTGTACAGATTCTACATGAGTATGTGNTATGTATGTGACGCCTGGATTATTACCTCACTAAGTCCTCAAAGACCTAACATATGTTTCTTTCATTTACTATAAATTCCGGATACAGGGGAACCCAAGCCTTAATAAGAGGAAAGACAAACAACGTGTTAAGTAGTAGATTGTGTTGTGATGTATTATAAAATAAAATGAAGAGTTATTGTGTAGAAAAGTGTTCGTTTTACGCCATGCTATGAATTTAGATAAATTGTAGTAATGCTTCCAATATTATGTTTAAATTATATTCATATTATAACTATATTTCAATTAGCTTTACATATATTATACGTTCAGTATTTGGGGCCCACAGAAGGGTAAACATATTAGTAAATGAAATATCTGAACATCGAGAAACAAACTTGTGTTATTCACATTTCAGTTTTCCTTTTACTCAATATTTGATAGCTTAACTATTATTGCCATAAGTCATATTCGTGTTCAACCTTATCAATAATTCTTTTCCTTTCGCCATCTTTTGCATTCCTACCACGAAATCCATAGTAATGTTTTCCCACTCACTCGGGAATGGGAAGTGGTCGAAGCATTCCCGTCGGTCTTTGATGCTCTGCATTCACTTGTTGACATGTCAAGAATTCGGATACAAAGAGCATAATGTCTCGTTTCATTCCCGGCCACCAATATAAAAGTTCCAAGTCCTTTTAAATCTTGATACTTCTGGGATGAACATAATAAGGGGTATTGTGAGCTTCCGTCATAATGTCAACTCTAAGTGAATAACCACTAGGAAGCCATATTGACCTCGATACTTAACAATGCCATCCTCAAATGAATATAGCATGCTGCCCTTTGATTCATCTCAATGTCTCCATTTCTGCAATTTCTCATCATTCGACTATCTGGTTCGAATTATATCTCGCAAAGTGGAATACACTGTCAATGTAGGGAGATTAGGGGCCTCTTCCCTAGCATAAACTTCAAGATCAAACCGCTGAATATCCACTAATAGAGGCTTCTGTACATATAAATGGGCCAAGACTATCCATTTCCTACTCAAAGCATCTGCCACTACATTAGCTTTGCTGGGATGATAGTTAATGTCGCAATCACTTCAACTTATCGAAGCTATTTTTACACTCAGGTCCCTATACAAATTTCGCATTCTTCTTCGTCAGTGACATCAAGGGTAGTGCAATGGATGAAAAAACTTTGATGAACTTACGATAGTAGCCAGTTAAACCTAAGAAATTGCGTATTTCCGTCACACTTTTAGGCACATGCCACTGCTTAACTGACTCGACCTTAGAAGGGTCGACCTTTACTCTTCTTTTGACACGATGTGGCCTAAGAATGCCACCCTTTCTCGCATAAACTCGCATTTGCTGAACTTTGCATATAATTTTCGATCTCTTAAAACTTGCAAGGTCGTCTTCAAATGCTTATCATGCTCCTCACGACTCTTGGAATAGATCAAGATTCCATCGATGAAATCAATAATGAATTGATCGAGATACGACTAAATACGTGATTCATGAGATCCATTAAGATTTATGGGGCGTTAGTCAGCCCAAACAACATCACTAAAAACTCATAACGTCCATAACGTGTCTTGAACGTCGTCTTATGTACATCCGACTCCTTAACCCTCAACTGGTGATAACCAGACCTAAGATCAATCTTTGAAAATACCGAATCTCCTTGCAATTGATCAGACAAATCTTCGATTCGGGGCAATGGATACTTATTCTTCACTGTCACTCTATTTAGCTCCCTATAGTTGATGCACAACCTCATAGTCCCATCCTTCTTTTTCACAAATAACACTGACGTGCCCCATGGAGAGAAACTAGGGTGAATAAATCTTTTGTCTAACAGCTCTTGAATTTGGACCTTTAATTCAGTTAAAAAAATTTATTGGGATGATCCTTACTTGTTTAAGTATTGTCCTGACCAAATTTTTCGACGATGCATACCTGACAATGAAGTAAGTAATATTATTAAATTTTTTCATTCTGAAGCATGTGGAGGTCATTTTTCATCCAATAAAACAGCTACAAAAATCTTACAATGTGGATTTTATTGGCCGTCTTTATTCAAAGATACGCATTTATTTTGCAAATCTTATGAAAACTGTCAGAAGATGGGATCAAGTTCAAAACGAAACATGATGTCTTTAAATCCAATCATAATTATTGAAATATTCGATAGTTGGGGGATAGATTTTATGGGTCCATTTCCATTATCTTTTGGATATACGTTCATTTTAGTCGCTGTAGATTATGTTTCAAAATGGAATGAAGCAATTGCATGTAAAACTAATGATCATGAAGTTGTTATAAAATTTTTAAAAGAAAATATTTTTAGCCGATTTGGAATATCTAGAGCAATAATTAGTGATGGTAGAAGTCATTTTATAAATAAATCATTTTCTTCTTTGTTAAGAAAATATGGCATTACACATAAAGTTTCTACCCCATATCATCCTCAAATTAATGGTCAAGTTGAACTTGCAAATAGAGAAATAAGACAAATTTTAGAAAAAACAGGTAATCCAAATCGAAAAGATTGGTCTTTAAGATTAACTGATGCAATGTGGGCATATAGAACTGCATTTAAGACATCATTAGGGATGTCACCATATTGGTTAGTTTTTGGTAAGCATTGTCATTTACTGGTTGAACATGAACATAAAGCTTATTGGACAATTAAAGCATTTAATATTAATTTAGATGATGCATCTAAATTAAGAAAATTGCAATTTAATGAACTTGAAGAATTAAGAAATGATGCATATGAAAATTCAAAGATTTATCAAGATAAAACTAAAGCCTTTCATGATAAAAATTGTAATGCCTGATTTTAAAAAAAAAGTTATTGTTCACGAGTTACTATTCACGCGCTGCGGCGCTTGAATAGTGGCGCCTAGGCGCTGACAGTTCGGGAATTTGGCGCTGCGGCGCTAGAAAATGGCGCTGCGTCGCTACAGACGCGAAAAATCAATATCTAAGTCAACTTTCACCTCCTCCAATCATTTTTCTCCTCCCTCACACAAACCCACATGCATTTCCTCTCCATTTTCAAACTTCTTTCTAATTTTATGGGAGATATGCTCAAGAAAATTATGAAATGAAGTTAGATTTGTGATCCTCTCATAACGGGCTTCGCGAGGATGTAAGTATTTCCCATTTTTGTTCAAGTTTGGAAATAGGTTGAAGTTTAGAATTTATATTTGAGTTGATATTTGAGATATTAAGATATTTAAGATGTTGTATTTGAGTTGGTTTGAATTTAAAAGGGATATGAGAATGGTTTCTTGTTTATGTGCGAAGAACAATTTCCACACCTTTTGTATTTCGTGTTTATGGGACATTTGTGTTTGGATTTTGGAGTTATGGTCTTCATCAAATTTGTAGATAATCAAGTTAGCTTCGATTTGGTTCAAGAATAACTCAATTCCATGAAGAATTGAAAGAGATATGCTATATTTACAAAACCTGGTCTAGAATCCCGAGTTTGTGTCCATGGCTTATGTTTATTTGAATTCTGGTATTAATCGGTTGGGATTCAGAATTTGGTGTTCAAATGAAAGTTATAGAACATTGTCTTGTATTCGAAATGATATAAAATGGGCTTGATTACATTGAGTATTGAGGGATTTATGCTCCAAATACTAAAATGAGGCAGATTTGTACTGACGCAGAATTCGTGGGAATTATGTTGTATGTTTCAGATTATAAACGACTGAGTAAATGACTTTATTTGACAAAAGTTTATGAAGAAGAATTGTTGGGATTTGCGTTTTCTTGCATATCCAATTGGCGGATCTTGATTTGAAGCCGTATTGAATTAATTATGAATTTTGTATAGAAACTGCTCTGTTTTGATAAATGATCCGAGTTCTTGAGTTATAGTAGATTTCAGAGATTCAAGACTTCTCACCTGCACATTTCGATCTTCGTTTGGTAATATTTGAAAGGTATGTTACGGTCGGTAACATACGAGGTAAAAGTATCATTTTTATTTTAAATTTAAAATTCTATGGTTCGATGAATTACTTGTGATTTGATGATGATTGTGGCCTTGAGATGAGTTTATTATAATATCGAAATGATTATATTGATTTGCATCATTACATTGCATATTGAGCCACTTGTTGATTCAGATTTGATATGGCGGAGGTCGCCTTGATTTTTTGATTTGTTGGACGTATGGGGCTATAGTTGAGTTGGCATAGTGTATGCGGAGGTCGCTGCTATGGCCTGAAAACTCTTTATAGGCGCACCATAGTCCTGGGATTATAGAACACAGCAACCCACCCCGAGCGGATGAGTCGGTGGATGTTGCTGAGGGATTCTCTTTCCTTGGGTACCCTATGACCAGATGATTCACTTGATCTTGAGATTTATTGATAGCCCACAGCTTCTGATCATGCATTGAATTATATTGCATCTTTATGAATTTAATATGAAATATTTGTCACTTTAATTCTCATATGTTATTGATTGTATCATACTTGGTTTATACTCATCGGCATGTCCGGTACCTCTTGTTTTCATGTGCTTGACGGTAGGTGAGGCGAGGCTTGGGATGCCAGAGTCCAGCTCAAGGCGAGGAGATACGAGTTAGAGTGGGATTCTCGGGTCTTAGGAGCTATTTTATGATGTTGGGATTTCTTTATTTTGGCATGTTGAAAATTATATTTCAAACATTTGAGACAATTAAATTATTTTGACGATGTTTATGTGGATTTGTGAACCACAAATTATGTATTTTACTTGATCATTTGGTTTGTTACAATTATAATTATTATTATTAGATATCAGACCCGAGGCCCCACATTAGGTGGTATCAGAGCATATGATATTTGGGAACAGGGTAAATCGAGTCAGTTCGAATTGATTGATCATGTGATATATTTTTTAGCATTTTCATTGTGGTATGATGTGAAATACATGATTTAAATTGAGATATTATATTGTTGAGTTTTATTCGAGATTTTTGAGATTGTTGAGTCTCGAGAGCCAGAGATGATTGATACAAGATTGAGATGATTGTGATTTTGTGATTTTATATGTGTTTGATCTATTGTATATCAGACATGGCTACTCGAGGTAGAGGTCGTGGTAGACATAGACAGAACGTACCAGTGGCACAAGATCAGGGCAGTGCTACTCATACTCAGATGGATATAACTCCGACTCCGATGGAGATACTGTTAGCCAGATTTCAGTCTTTGCACCCACCCATGTTGAAGGGTACCGAGAATGCGTTAGAGTGTGAGAACTGGTTGGAGAATATGGATCAATTATTTGAATCTCTTGAGTATCCAGATGATCGTATAATCAAGTTAGTTGTTCATCAGTTATTGGATGTTGCTAAGAGTTGGTGGATCATGACCAAGAAAGCTTTAGAGGGTCGAGATACGATTGTTACCTGGGATATTTTTAGATCTGAATTTTATCAGCGTTTTTTTCCTACCTCTTACAGGAAAGATAGGGGAGCCGAGTTTGCAAATTTAAAGCAGGGAAATTTGAATATTGAGGACTATGTTGCTAAGTTCTCGAATTTACTGAGATTTGCTCCTCATGTAGCATCCGATGAAGAAGCTAAGGCCGATCACTTCATAAATGGTCTTAACCCTGATATCTTTACCTTGATTAATACCGGAAGGCCTAACACTTTTGCTGAGGCTCTTGATCGAGCCAAGGGAGCTGAAATCGGAATCATTAGGCAGAGAGGTTCTTAGATGCAACGACCCCAACAGCCACAGTATAGACAGCAGTTCAGACAGGGTAATAATGGTGGTAACAGTGGCAACATAAGAGAGCAGTTTCGGGCTAGAGGCAAGCAATTTAAGAGGCATGACAATAATTTTTCGAGTTTTAGTGGATCGAGACAGTCTGGTTCAGTTCAGAGCACTGGTTATTCAAGTCCGACTTGTGGTCAGTGTGGTGGTAGACATTATACCAATCAGTGTAGAGGAATCTCGGGAGCTTGCCACTTGTGTAACCAGGTGGGACACTATGCTCGAGTGTGTCCTAACCGTGGCAGTGATATGTCTCAGAGTGAGGGATCATCGAGACTTACACCTCACCAGAACCGCCAGACCCCTACAGTTCATTCCTATCAGCAGTCAAACCGGTCAGATCAGAACAAACAGAGTGGTAGCCACAGGGTAGGACAACCACCGAGACAACAGGCCCGAGTTTTTGCACTCACTGAGGATGAGGCACATAATGCTCCAGATAATGTCATTGCAGGTAATTGTTTTGTCTCAGGTTATTCTGCTTATGTTTTGATGGATACAGGTGCATCACATACTTTCATAGCTGAGCACTTTGTCTCATTGCATTCACTGTATTCTATGCCATTATCATCTACATTATCTATTTCTACTCCACTGGGCAAAGTGATGAGGTCAGCAGAAATGATAAGTGGTTGTGAATTTCATTATGAGGATAATGTCATTGAGCTTGATTGTATTGTGTTGGAGATGTCTTATTTTGACTGCATACTTAGTATTGACATGTTGACAAGATACATGGCTACTGTAGACTGTTTTCAGAAGATTGTTAAGTTTAGGCCTAATATGACAGATCACTGGACATTCTATGGTAAGGGTTCTCGAGCTAAGATTCCTTTGATATCTGTTTTGTCCATGACTCGTTTGTTGCAGAAAGGAGCAGAATGTTTCTTGGTTTATGCAATTGATATTTCAAGGTCAGTACCTAAATTGGCAGATATTCCAATTGTTAGTGAATTTTCAGATGTATTTCCAGATGAAATTCCAGGATTTCCTCCAGTCCGAGAGATTGAGTTCAACATTGAGTTGATGCCAGGTACACAGCCTATTTCTAGAGCTCTTTATAGGATGGCGCCAATTGAACTGAAGGAACTAAAGGAACAACTCGAGGATCTATTGGCTAAAGGATATATAAGACCAAGTGTTTCACCTTGGGGTGCTCCGGTTTTATTCGTGAAGAAGAAAGATGAGTCTATGAGGCTTTGTGTCGATTATAGACAGTTGAATAAAGCCACAGTAAAGAATAAGTATCCTTTGCCAAGGATTGATGATCTCTTTGACCAGTTGCAGGGTTCTTCTGTATATTCTAAGATTGATTTAAGATCTGGATATCATCAGTTAAGAGTTAGAGAGGCAGATGTGCCTAAGACTGCTTTTCGTACCAGGTATGGGCATTTTGAATTTTTGGTTATGCCTTTTGGGTTGACCAATGCACCTGCGGTATTTATGGATTTGATGAACCGTGTGTTTCAACGGTATATAGATCAATTTGTTGTGATCTTTATTGATGATATTCTTATTTATTCAAAATCTGAATTTGAGCATGCCGAGCACTTGAGAGCTATTTTGTAGATTTTGAGAACTGAAAAGTTGTATGCTAAATTATCCAAATGCGAGTTTTGGTTGGATAGAGTGGTTTTTCTTGGACATGTGATTTCGAGTGCTGGTATATCAGTTGATCCGAGTAAAGTTGAGGCAGACATCAATTGGTCTAGACCGACATCAGTTCCTGAGGTGCGTAGTTTTATGGGTTTGGCAAGATATTATCGCAGATTTATTGAAGGATTCTCACAGATTGCGAGGCCAATTACCCAGCTGACACAAAAGAATGCACCATTTATTTGGTCACAGACATGTGAGGCTAGTTTTGTTGAACTTAAGCAGAGATTGACTAGTGCTCCAGTTCTGACTATTCCATCAGGTGTAGGAAGATTTACAGTGCACACTGATGCTTCACATCAAGGACTGGGTTGTGTATTAATGCAGCATGGTCGTGTTGTTGCCTATGCTTCACGACAGTTGAAGTCACATGAGTCTAAATACCCAGTACATGACTTGGAACTAGCAGTAGTGGTTTTTGCTCTAAAGATTTGGCGTCACTACTTGTATGGGGAGACATTTGAGATATTCACTGATCATAAGAGTTTGAAATACCTCTTTTCACAAGCGGAGCTGAACATGAGACAGAGACGTTGGTTAGACTTGTTGAAAGACTATGATTGCGAAATAAAATATTATCTAGGCAAGTCTAATGCAGCAGCCGATGCTTTGAGCAGAAAAGTATGCAGTATGTCCTTGATCACTAGCAGTGTATCTGATCTAGTAGAAGACTGTTGTCTTTCTGGTTTGGATTTTGTGGTAGATACTCAACCTGTAAGATTATTTGTGATTCAGGCAGAGCCAGAGTTGTTTGTAAAAATTAAAGAGGCCCAAAGGGTAGATCAAAGCATTCAAAAATCAGTTGAACTCGTCAGATCAGGACATCGGTCAGAATTTCAGGTCAATACTGATGGTATTTTGTTTGTGAATGATCGTATTGTAGTTCCTAATATTTCGGAATTGAAGATACAGAAATTGCGTGATGCTCATTGCAGTAAGTTCAGTGTACACCCTGGAAGTAAAAAGATGTACAATGACTTGAAGAAACAATTTTGGTGGAAAAAAATGAAATCTGACATAGCAGAATTTGTATCTCGATGTTTGAATTGTCAACAAGTGAAAGCAGAAAGGAAGCGACCAGGAGGTCTTCTGCATAGCCTTAAGGTTCCAGAATGGAAGTGAGACCATATCACCATGGACTTTGTCACGAAATTGTCGAGGTCGTCGAGGGGTTGCGATGCAATTTGGGTTATCGTTGACAGATTAACCAAGTCTTCTTGTTTCATTCCTTATCAAATGACATATAGGCATGATCAGATGGCTAGATTGTACATCAGAGAAGTTTTGAGATTGCATGGTGTGCCTAAGTCAATTGTATCAGATCGTGATCCCAGATTTTCTTCTCATTTTTGGCAGAGTTTACAAGAGGCCCTTGGTACTCGTTTGCATTTGAGTACAGCATATCATCCTCAGACTGACGGACAGTCAGAACGTACTATTCAGACATTAGAGGATATGCTAAGAGCTGTAGTGATGGATTTCGGTATTGGTTGGCAGGATTCGTTACCACTTGTTGAGTTTTCTTATAACAACAGTTATCAAGTGAGCATTGGAATGTCACCATTTGAAGCACTATATGGCAGGAAGTGTCGATCTCCGTTGTATTGGGACGATTTATCTGAAGCACCAAGTGTAGGACCTGATATGATAATAGATATGACAGAGAAGGTGAAATTGATTCAGAGTCGTATGCGAGCTGTTCAGGATAGGCAGGCTAAGTATGCTAACATCAGGAGACGACCATTGATTTTTGAGAAAGGTGACAGAGTTTTTCTAAAAATATCTCCTTTCCGTGGTACAGTGAGATTTGGAAAGAAGGGTAAATTATCACCGAGATTCATAGGTCCGTATGAGTTTTTGGAACGTGTTGGTGATTTGGCTTATAGATTAGCTCTTCCTCCTGCGTTATCAGGTGTTCATGATGTGTTTCATGTGTCCATGTTGAGGAAATATCATCCAGATCCTTCTCATATACTTCCACCCGATGAAGTTGAGTTAGATCAGAATTTGAGCTACATTGAGAGACCGATTAAAATTCTAGATAGAAAAGATAAGCAACTCAGAAATAAATTGATATTGTTGATTAAAGTACAGTGGAACAGACATGGTGTTGAGGAGGCAACTTGGGAATTAGAAGACAAAATGAGACATAAATATCCAGAGTTATTCAAATGAAGTATACTTCTATTCTCAGTCTTATTTTCAGTATTGATCATTACATGTTAGACTTGAAATTGATGATTTGATTTCGAGGACGAAATCCATTTTTAGAGGGGAGAAATTGTAATGCCTGATTTTAAAAAAAAAAAATTAATGTTCATGAGTTACTATTCACGCGCTGCGGCGCTTGAATAGTGGTGCCTAGGCGCTGACAGTTCGGGAATTTGGCGCTGAGGAGCTAGAAAATGGCGCTGCGGCGCTACAGACGCGAAAAATCAATATCTTAGTCAACTTTCACCTCCTCCAATCATTTTTGTCCTCCCTCACACAAACCCACATGCATTTCCTCTCCATTTTCAAACTTCTTTCTAATTTTATGGGAGATATGCTCAAGAAAATTTTGAAATGAAGTTAGATTTGTGATACTCTCATAACGGGCTTCACGAGGATGTAAGTATTTCCCATTTTTGTTCAAGTTTGGAAATAGGTTGAAGTTTAGAATTTATATTTGAGTTGATATTTGAGATATTAAGATATTTGAGATGTTGTATTTGAGTTGGTTTGAATTTAAAAAGGATATGAGAATGGTTTCTTGTTTATGTGCGAAGAACAATTTCCACACCTTTTGTATTTCGTGTTTATGGGACATTTGTGTTTGGATTTTGGAGTTATGGTCTTTATCAAATTTGTAGATAATCAAGTTAGCTTCGATTTGGTTCAAGAATAACTCAATTCCATGAATAATTGAAAGAGATATGCTATATTTACAAAACCTGGTCTAGAATCCCGAGTTTGTGTCCATGGCTTATGTTTATTCGAATTCTGGTATTAATCGGTTGGGATTCCGAATTTGGTGTTCAAATGAAAGTTATAGAACATTGTCTTGTCTTCAAAATGATATAAAATGGGCTTGATTCCATTGAGTATTGAGGGATTTATGCTCCAAATCCTAAACTGTGGCAGATTTGTACTGATGCAGAATTCGTGGGAATTATGTTGTATGTTTCAGATTATGAACGACTTAGTAAATGACTTTATTTGATAAAAGTTTATGAAGAATAATTGTTGGGATTTGAGTTTTATTGCATATCCAATTGGCGGATCTTGATTTGAAGCCATATTGAATTAATTATGAATTTTGTACAGAAACTTCTCTGTTTTGATAAATGATCCGAGTTCTTGAGTTATAGTAGACTTCAGAGATTCAAGACTTCTCACCTACACATTTCGATCTTCGTTTGGTAATATTTGAAAGGTATGTTACGGTCAGTAACATACGAGGTAAAAGTATCATTTTTATTTTAAATTGAAAATTCTATGGCTCGATGAATTACTTGTGATTTCATGATGATTGTGGCCTTGAGATGAGTTTATTATAATATCGAAATGATGATATTGATTTGCATCATTACATTGCATATTGAGCCACTTGTTGATTCAGATTTGATATGGCGGAGGTCGCCTTGATTTATTGATTTGTTGGACGTATGGGGCTATAGTTGAGTTGGCATAGTGTATGCGGAGGTCGCTGCTATGGCCTGAATACTCTCTATAGGCGCACCATAGTCCTGGGATTGTAGAACACAGCAACCCATTTAATATGACCAGATGATTCACTCTCTATAGGCGCACCATAGTCCTGAATACTCTCTTCCCTTGTGTACTCTATGACCAGATGATTCACTTGATCTTGAGATTTATTGATAGCCCACAGCTTCTGATCATGCATTGCATTATATTGCATCTTTATGAATTTAATATGAAATATTTGTCACTTTAATTCTCATATGTTAATTATTGTATCATACTGGGTTTATACTCACCGGCATGTCCGGTACCTCTTGTTTTCATGTGCTTGACGGTAGGTGAGGCGAGGCTTGGGATGCCAGAGTCCAGCTCAAGGCGAGGCGATACGAGTTAGAGTGGGATTCTCGGGTCTTAGGAGCTATTTTATGATGTTGGGATTTCTTTATTTTGGCGTGTTGAAAATTATATTTCAAACATTTGAGACAATTAAATTATTTTGACGATGTTTATGTGGATTTGTGAACCATAAATTATGTATTTTACTCGATCATTTGGTTTGTTACAATTATAATAATTATTATTAGATATCGGACCCGGGGTCCCACAAAAATATTATGAGAAAGTCATTTGAAATTGGACAAAAAATTTTACTTTATAATTCTCGTTTGCATTTATTTCCAGGAAAACTAAGATCGAGATGGTCAGGACCATTTATAGTTAAATTTGTTTATCCTCATGGTGCTGTTGATATTGAAAATTCTAAAAATAATGACGTGTTTAAAGTTAATGGGCAAAGACTTAAGCCTTTTATAGAAAATGAAATTCTTAACGATGAGTTTATGCCTTTATATGATCCACAATAGTTGTTTGATATTTTCATTTTGTTTTTGCAGATTCTAGTTCATTTCCCAGTTATGTGACGGATAACGGTACTCCATGACTATCTAAGTCAGTTTCTTCAGTTTTTCCAAAATAATTGAAATATATAATAATAATAATAATAATAATAATAATA
>NC_133307.1:8591918-8723896 GCF_012295235.1 Primulina huaijiensis
ATATATATATATTGTTACTTTATATATTATGTGAAAATAATAATAAAAACACATCTAATTATATATTATTATATTAAATGAAACTATATATATATATATATATAAATCGGTATATGAGTTTGTTTTTAAAATGAATATGTTTGTATATTTGAATATATAAAAGGAATAAAGAATATAAGTTGTGATTTTTCGATAAATTTTTTTACTAAGGGACTAGTAATAAGATAGTGTGGGGGTGTGATGAAACTTAAAATTAATAATTTATTATATGTTAAAACCTATATTTTAAAATTTAAGTTTCATTAAAATTATAAAATTATATTATTTTAGTATTGTTTGATTATATTTAAATGTCTTACTAAATATGTTTTATTTTCAGGTTTTCTACATGTTGGTAAAATAATGATAACTCAAGCTAAAAAATTCAAATGGAGGTGATTCAAACATGTTTGGAATCCTTGAAAAGTTATCTACAACTTTGCAGAAGACATTGCCTAAAAATTTCATTAAAATGATCAAATTGTGAAAATATCAAAAGGAGGACAAATTTACTTTCACCATGACCAGCATATAGTAAAAAAATCATAACNATATATATATATATATATATCGGTATATGAGTTTGTTTTTAAAATGAATATGTTTGTATATTTGAATATATAAAAGGAATAAAGAATTTAGGTTGTGATTTTTCGATAAATTTTATTACTAAGGGACTAGTAATAAGATAGTGTGGGGGTGTAATGAAACTTAAAATTAATAATTTATTATATGTTAAAACCTATATTTTAAAATTTAAGTTTCATTAAAATTATAAAATTATATTATTTTAGTATTGTTTGATTATATTTAAATGTCTTATTAAATATGTTTTATTTTCAGGTTTTCTACATGTTGGTAAAATAATGATAACTCAAGCTAAAAAATTCAAATGGAGGTGATTCAAACATGTTTGGAATCCTTGAAAAGTTTTCTACAACTTTGCAGAAGACATTGCCTAAAAATTTCATCAAAATGATCAAATTGTGAAAATATCAAAAGGAGGACAAATTTACTTTCACCATGACCATTATATAGTAAAAAAATCATAACTATTTCAATATTTAACCAATGGAGGTGAACCAAGTGGCCAAATTCATCTACATATAATTCCCCACATGTTTGCTGTTTTGAGCAGAGTCAAATTCGGTGATTAAAATCGTTGAACAAAGTATTGAAAGAAAGGACATGGAATTGAAGTTGGAGTAGACAAAGACTACTATTACAACTACATGACATTAATAAAAAAGTTTACCCTTTCTCTCATTTGGCCTATAAATAGAGGTCTTGTGCTAGCTTGAGAATAATTATATCTCGTTATAAAATATAGTGTGAGTGTGTATAAAAGTTCTAAGTTCCAATATATTTTTCATTTTCCCAATTATGAGTGATATTTTTAGTGTTGATCAAAAGTAAGCTCAAGAAATGCTAAAACTATTATGTCAAGGTGAAGAGGATGAATTCCTGTTGAAATACGATTGTTTATATTTTGTAAATTATTTCTTTATTTCTTTTCATTTTGCTAATTTCTTTTATTGTAGGTATAAAAATGAATTATTTGTTGTTATCAATTTACATCAAATGTTTGATACCATTGAAGTGGTTATCTTGATTTGTTGTTTAATTTTAATACAATAAATATTTCATCAATTATTATTGTTATATTATACATACATATATATATATATATAATTATATCATATATTTCATTTAGACGATAGCGTGGCTCTGCCGGTTGTTCTAAATGAATTATTATGATTTAATACTAACATCTAACAATCTAACATTTACTTTATTACAACTAACTTTTACTTTCCGCATCTAACATTTATTTTATCGTAACTAACTTTTACTTTCTCGCAACTAACTTATTCAGGTTGTTCTAAATGAAATATAATGATTTAATTTAACATTTACTTTATTTAATTATATATTTATATAGCTATATATATAATCATAGGCACCATATATAAAATATCGCTGAATTCGGTATTTTCTATAGTGGAAACTATATTATATTAGGTGTGTGTTTAAATATTTAATTTTTTGGAACCATTATTAATGGTGGTTTCCTTTGTTTTACTTTTAGTTAAATAATATTACATAAACTAAGAATAAATCCTCGAGCCTTGACAAAATTTATAATTTGTAAACTTCATTCTTGCATCTGGTAATCTATAAATTCATAAATTTAAACTTAAAATAACCTCTCTGTAGATCGATCTTGTACTTACGAAATATATTACTTGCAGACAACCTACACTTAGGTGAATTATAATTTAAGTAGTAGCGGTTAACAAGCCAGCCAATCGGTTGCAGCTATCATTAGAAATTTTAAAACGTTCTCCGCACTTTTCAAGTGGCTCATATTTCTAACCTTTCGAGAAAAACTTTCAACCGCCTAAAAATGATTGAAAATAAATTTTAAAAACAACTATTTTTAAAGAGTTTATTAACCTCCCCCTCCTCTAAACTATTTTCTTATCCTAACAAATCTAAATAAATCGATAAAACTAAATTTATCAATTGCAGCTATCTTGGTTGTTAGATTTTAAGATTAACTGTTTTCACAAAACGAAAATGCTATTTTTAATTAATATGAAACACTATCGTGCCCAGTTAGTTGTTAATAAGTTTTGATTGGATGTTGAGTTTAGTCATTTAAATTAGGAAAAGACAAGATTTTAGCGGCTATCCCTATAACCATAATGTTAATTGCTTGGAGAAGAATGAATAAATCAAATGTTAACCGATGAACAGTGATACAATTGAATAGTGAAACCCCCTTGAATCAGAATCTATTTGTATTGAATTCTTCATTTAATTCCATTTAAATTCATCATTTCTCATAGCTTGCTAATTTTTATCTTCGTATTTTATTTAGCTCATAGAACAAAATCCCCCATTTTTATTTGTTTGTATTCTCGAAAGAAATAAATCCCCTGTTCCATGTGGATTCGACCTTGCTCTTCATTACAATCATTATATTTGGAAGTAGGAATTTAAGTTTGGTGGCTCAACGAGAGCACGCCCAGTTGCATTTCACTTGGGTCACATTCCCCTTTCCAAGCAGCCATTTGTGTGCACTTTTGCATATCCATATATTTTCCATGTGACTGGCATGCAGTTGCTCCGCACTGCTTGCTTTATTGCAATTTAGCATTTTTTTGTTGTTGCGTGGGAATATGTTTATTGGATAATTTCTAGGGAATGGTGATATTTGGCCATTATTTGGCCTGATCGTGTAGTGAATTGATGGCCTTCTTGATTGACTTCCAAAGTATTTGATTCCTGTCTGCTTTAGTTGACTCATCGTTTTGTGCTCTACCTTCAAAATTACTGAAACAAAGTTGATGTTCTGTCATGTGTATTTCATTGTGCCTTGATATTTTGGAAATGTCTACATGCTATTATTTTTCTTTTTTTGTCTATGTGAAATTCGTGTAGGGAGTTGCTTTGCTCATGTCTTTATTGACTTACAGGTCCGTGACTGCTCCGATTCCCCTGTGGCTTTATTGGTTTTCTTTGTCTATGTGGAATTTGTGCAGAGAGTACTTTTGTTTCTTTGCCCAAATTTATCATGAGAAGTTATTGCCCATATCTATCATCATTCATACCGGTTCTTTTGATGCTACAACATCCATTTTTGTCTCTGTCTTGGCTAGTCCCCTTGATCAGTCTCCTACACCTACTGATACAGATACATCCATGGATCCCTTGGCTCTTTAACTTGCGTAAGTAATATGTGTGAAGGTTTTCAGCCATTAGTTGGTCTTCTTGTATTTGTACATATCATTTGACTGATGTGGCAGCTTGATGTGTCATTGAATTTGTTGCAGGTGTACCCCAATTTCTCCAACTGCCAATTGCGTCAGGAACTTCTCAAAAATCTGTTGTTGCTGCCGAAGATCGGTAAAAACTCCCTTTGATTTATGGTTGCCTATTTTACTGTTGTATTGCTTCGTTCTCATTTCCTTGATGTTTGGTGAGCAGCACAAACACATCAAGATATCTTACTTTGCTCCTATTTATTATCATTGTTTTGTACCTGCATGTTGCTTCTATGTTTGGTTGACGACAGGTGACGTTGAGTTAAGCTTTGGTGATAGGGGTCATATTTACGTATGTGATTGCATTTTTTAGTATATGCTTGTATAAGTTTGGGTGTGTTGAGTCCACATTTTTTTCATTTTGTCGTTAAATGTTGCATATGATCATGGCTTTTACTTGAGCGTCAGAATGACTGCCCGAGTGCTCCCGAAATTTTTTCAAGTGCTGGGAATTAATTAATCGCGCTGAGGATTTAATATCTGACCTTCCCAGCATGACAAATTATGGAAACTTTTAGGGACACGATTTCTTTCCTTCTCTTGTCTTCTCAAACTTTTCAATAAAACTAATTAAGTAAAGCAACTAACAAATAAATGCGAAAACAACTCAATATATAAAGTGAATAAGATATACACAGATATAATCAGATCAGGTAAGTAAATGAATGAAACTAAGTAAAGATGAAAATTTGTTTATGAAGTTCCAAGAATAAGCTTCTACATCTCCCCTTGTAAGGTCCAAAAATAAGACGACGTAAACCAACTGCATGCAAATCTAGGGAAAATGAAAAAAGCTAATTAAATGATTTTAATTGCTTAAATTGATTATGTTTGATAAGTTTATATGGTCTTAAAGTAGTTTTCTATTTGATTGCATAAAACTGTATTTTTAAAATGTTATTCGAGATCCGATCGAGGAACGAAGACCGAGGGCCGAAAATTAGAAAATATTTTTATTAAATAATTGTTTTTAATTATTTAAAATAAGGTTGATGATATATGATATTTTTGAAAATAAGAAGTTTTGAGGTGATTTTATACGCCGAGACATAATTTTTACCGGCATTCGATTTTCAACAAAAACATGAACTTTTTGGCAACTCGGCTGACAATTTCACGAAATTTCCTAAACGAAATAATTTAATTATGCACTAATGGGCTTAATGGGCCTATTTAACCATGTTATTGGGCCTAAGCTTGTTTACTTGGATAATTAAACAAATAAATAAGTCTAAACCCTCCCCATTAAACCAATAATCTCGCCCCCTTCCCTCAAGCACAAGGACTCTCCCCTCTCCCCCTCAAACTCACGGTACAAACTATTTTCAAGAGGCAAAGCTTCGGTTTTTGCAAGGATTATTCAGCCAAGGGTTCTCGTCATCGTTCTTCGCATCGTCAACGTATTTTCATTCGTAATATAAGCAAAGGCACGCCATAATTCTTACTTTTCTCATCTATCACACCCTAATATGTATTTGATTATTGTTTGCATGAAAGACATGTATCCCTTTTCATTATTTTCGTTTTTATGCATAACCATGTGTTTAATGTATGATTTTTGTCCCAAAACTTGTTAAATATTTGCGTGAAGGGGCTGCCATGGTTAAGGGATAAAGGTGGAAAGTTTTTACACGAGTTTAAGGGTCCTAGGATGCATGGTATTAAAGCCACACCGAACTAGAACAATTTGGAACGAGTTGTAGCATGTTTAAGCAATAGGGTCTCGGCTCGAAGGAACCACGGCTCAAGGCTCGGCCAAGGCTTGACCAGGGCTGGGGCTAGACGTGGTGGGGTGTTTAGTAGAGTCCTAGACATGCTAGGACTCGTGCACAGCTGCTAGGAAGGAGGTCTTGCGCGATAAGAATCCCCCCACGTGAGTCGAGAGCAGCAGCTTGCACGATGGTGTCATGGCTCGGCCAAGGGGCTAGGATAGGTCTATCAAGGTCCTATGAGGGTCCAGAGGGTGAGGGATCGTTGGTGGCTAGGGGGTAGGAGTCCTAGCCGAGATACAAGAATCCTAGTGTGGTGGGAGTCTCGGCCTCAGCACTTGTTTGGAGCAGGGAGCTTCACCGAGGGTTAGGGCTAAGTCCTAGGGGTCCAGTGGGTCTAGTAGGGTCCATATAGGGTCTGGGAGGAGTTTGGCTCGGGCTTGGCTCGAGGAAAAACAAGACATGGCTCGAGGGTTTTTGGCTTAGGGTTCGACTTTTGTGTTTTAAATGGCTAAGGGTCCGAACATGGTTCACGGGGGTCGAATTATGGTTCACGAGGGTAAATTAAATATAAAAAGTCTATGTTTTAAATTTGAGAATTTTATATTAAATTTTGAAATTAATTTGGGATTAAAACACACTACGAATTAATAATTACGAAATAAATAAAAACCTGGAATTTAAGCTAAATAAAAATATCAGAAAATTTATTTAAGCTTAAATAATTATTTTGGATGGTCTAGAGTCAACGAAAATAAGAAAAAATCAAAATCGAGAAATTTTACGTCTAGGGGTAAAACGGTCATTTTACACCTGAAAAATGTAAGACGCCATGGCAGTTCCCCGAATGCTGAAATTATGTTAATATGATTATTTTAAATGTTAATGGAATTTTATGATAAAAATTTAACGCTAAAAGACATAGTGCATGCTTGTTTTAAAAGAAAATGATTATTAAATGCATGAATTTTATAAAGTAATGAAAATATGAAATGTTGAAGGAAGTGAAGTAATTGTGAATGATACGATAATACGTAAGGCCAATGCTCAGTTGAAGAGTGAGAGTGTCGATGATGTCCCCGTCGTCCAGTACTGTGGTTAAATGTAGATGGATCCATCGACCTTTAATACGAAAGTCCCGATTAACGATCTGAATTCAACAAAAAGAAATCGTATATGTATATGATGAAAATTAATATGTTTATGATGATATGAAAATGTTTAAGTTTATGCATGATTATAAAATGTTATTTTAAGGAAAAGTATTTTCACTTTTGCATTTGATTGTATATGTATTACTTGTTATAAAGATTATGGTTTGCCGAGTCTTTAGACTCACTAGGTGTGATGGATGCAGGTCAGCATGATAATATTGATGTTGAGGGACTTGATAGTTGATCTTACTGGATTGAAGGTGCACATAACCCAAAGACAAGCGCTAGTTTTTTTCCGCAGTTATGATTTAAAGTTTATGTTAAAGATTTTTACGACTTTTATTATGCTTTTGAGAAGTTTTTGAGAGGTTGATAGAGTTGGCTTTATTTTGAAATATTGTTAAACTTAGGATTGGTAAAACGTTTGACGATTTTATGCTTTGAACTATTTTTTTTGAATTTTCAAATATAATTAGTTGTTTATTTTTAAATTAGTGTCAAAAATATTTTAAGTATATATATATGTATCAGCCGAACTATTTGGGAAAAAAAATTCTAGTACTTTTAAAGCAAAACGAGTAGTGGACCTTTCAGTTGGTATCAGAGCAATTTTCCTGCAAAGGGTTGGCCATCATCTGAAACTCCCAGATTCGACGACTATTATCACTGTGCCAATACGAGTCTTTCCAGCGTGCTTATGTCCTCACTCACATGCACCCTAGGAAACTTCTCAGGAGGTCATCCATCACAGAATTGCCCCAAGTCAAGCACGCTTAACTTTGGAGTTCTTATGTGATGAGCTAACGAAAAGAAGATGCATCTTATTGGTATGAGTAGTACATATCAAATCTTTTAAGCCCTTTTCAACTGTACAGTCCATTACATTGAACAGTTTCGGAATCCCCCTCCTTCCGGTGTAAGATCGGTTCATTCATGTTCCCTCCACCTAGAAGCCGGCCAGGAGCCTCTTATTGTCCGTGCAACCTCATGGCACCGGCGATCACCCCCCTCCCTCTTCAGTCCCGGGCCTCACATGCCCACTAGCTTCTGCTTGGTTCGTCCCGGAACCACACCGTACTAGGAGAGGTCGGCTTTGATACCAACTGAAACGTCCCAGATTCGACGATTGTCCTCACTGTACCAATATGAGTCTTTCCAGCATTCTTATGTCCTCACTCACACGCACCCTAGGAAACATCCCAGGAGGTCACCCATCCCAGAATTGCCCCAAGTCAAGCACGCTTAACTTTGGAGTTCTTATGTGATGAGCTACCGAAAAAAGATGCATCTTATTGGTATGAGTAGTACATATCAAATCTTTTAAGCCCTCTTCAATTATACAGTCCATTACATTGAACAGTTTTGGAATCCCCCTCCTTCCAGTGTAAGATCGGTTCATTCATGTTTTCTCCGCCTAGAAGTCTGACAGGAGCCGCTCATTGTCCGTGCAACCTCATGGCACCCGCGATCACCTCCCGCCCTCTTCAGCCCCGGGCCTCACACAGTCAATGCCGAGAAGCTCAGTCTTCAAGCCTCGATCTGTAAATTTAAATGCTTTAAATGATTTTTATGATTATACCTGCACGATTACATGAATTATGTGTTTTTGTTACATGTTTAATAGCTTTTTGAGAATACATGTTATACATGCTTAAAATTGCTCAAAATGAATTATTATATGTTGCATGATTAGAAATCTTAGATTTAAATGCATGTTGGTTACGTTTAGAAATTTAGAAAACTTTCAGATATAATGCCTCTTAGACGTGCACCTAGTACTGATAGGCAAGCCGAGAATGTTGAGGATCGCCATGTTAATGCACCCCCACCTCCTAATGAGGATGCTGTTATGGGAGATGCTGACCGCGTGATGTGTGCCACTTATATGTTTAGGGACGATGCCTCTCTATGGTGGGAAGGAGCTGAACATGATATCAATCTCGCTACTCTTACGTGGGCTCGATTTAAGAAAATATTCTATGAGAAGTAATTTACTGCTGACGTTCGAGGACGTTTGAAGAGGGAATTCATGACTCTCCGTCAGGGAGACACTTTTGTGGCTGCGTTTGTGAGGAAGTTTGATAGGGATTGTCACTTTGTGTCCCTCATTGCTAGGGATGCTACTGAGAAGCTTAGACACTTTCTGGATGTTCTACAACCTACTATACGTCATGATGTGATGATGATGCGAACTGTTGGAAACTTAATTTCGGTTGTTTGACAAACTAAGTGTTTAATTTATTGGACTAAAATGATCAAGAAGTTTGAAGTAACTGAACTACATAAATCAACTAACAGTTGCCTAACTGAAGATTAATTCGCAGTTTATCGAAGGCAACTGAAACCAGCTGAACTGAACTTACGAAGTCAACTGACTGATCAGTTGATATATTCAGTTGAGTGCTTACCAGCGATTTCTTATCAGCTGATCATTCAGCTGTACACATCATCAGTTAGAGAAAAGGACATCCAACCGACAACAGTACAAAGCAGACTGCAACTCATAGTGGAACGCCGCATTTCAGAGCTTACAGTGTACGAATGTCAGAGAAACATTGACGTGGCAATCAACGGATATAAAGATTCAAATTATATTTAATGTTACCTTTGAAGAGAAGCCTATAAATAGGTGAGAAGAGCAGTTGAGAAATACAACAATCTATCGATCATTATATCTATTCTCTTAAGCTTGCTGTTACCCTGCTGAATTTATCGCTCTTACTCAGGAATCAAAATGCTCACACTTATCAGATATATTTGTAGCATTTGAGACTACCTTTCGATCTTATAAGCACAAACTGTATTGTTGTTTATTTGATCTTTAACTAGGTCAGTTATGCTAAGTTCAGTCGAAGAACTATGAGATATTTCGTAAACTAAGAGTTTCAATTTTGGCAGTGTTAAATTCAAACTGAAGTGGGTCTGTACAAGTTTTTTTATCGATCAAAGTCTTTTAGTGCATATCCTATCCTTGTGATAGAAGGGGTGACGTAGGAGTATTTGAAGTCTCCGAACATCCATGAATCTTTGTGTGTTCTTACTTCAGTTATTTATTATATCTTTCAGTCAGTTTATTTTCGCAACTGTTATTCACAAAACTGATCAACATGTCTTCATTCAATAAAATACCGATGTTTTCCAGAGAAGACTTTGATGACTAGAAAATCAGAATGCAGGCTCATTTAGCTGCACAAGATGTCGACATGTGGTATGTCATTATTAAAGGTCCAATGAAGATCCTAAAAGCAATTACAGTTGTTGCCATTACTGATGGGGCACCTCATCGTATAGAAAAGCCTAGAGAGGAATGGACTACTTAGGATGAGAGGAAAGCCAACCTAGACAATGTGGCAAATGATATCTTATACAAAGCGGTGGATAAAGTCACTTTTAGCAAAATAAAAATGTACAAAACTGCCAAAGAGATTTGGGAGAAACTGATCCAGCTGTGTGAAGGAAACGAGCAAACAAAAGAGAACAAGCTATCAGTTGCAGTTCAGAAATTTGACAAAATCAAGATGAAGGCTGGAGAATTCATGCACGAATATGATGAGAGGATCAGTGGTATTATCAATGAATACACTAGGAAAAGTATATTCGAACAAAAAAGTGGCACTGTAGGTGGTCAGAGTTCTTCCCAATGAATGAGATGTCAAGACCATGGCAATGAGAGAGTCAAAAGATCTTAACAAGATCATACTTCTTGACTTGTTTGCTGATCTAAAAGCTTATGAGTTTGAACTACAAACCAGAGAAGGAGAACCTTCAACACTAGCTGCCACAACTGCTTTAACTGCTGTCAGACTAGAACCAACTGGTTCAGTTGACAAATCTGCTGATCAACAGAGCAATGATGCTATGTCATTGTTTGTCAAGAAATTTGGAAGGTTTATGAAGAAGAATCAAGGAAACTTCTAGAAGCAATATCAGAAAAATCAGTCCAAAGAAGAATCCTTTGTTTGCTACAACTGTGGCAAATCTGGTCATTTCATAGCAGATTGTCCTAAGCCAAAGAAGGACAGACGAGGATCAACTGAAAAGGGAAAGAAGCCCTATGAGCACAGAAGAAAGACCAAGGATGACAAGAATTCATCCAAAAAGAAACATGAAGTGTTTTTGGCTGAAGAGAGCAAATCTAATTGGGCAGAAACTGACACTGACGAGCCAGAACCAGAAATCCCAATCAGTTCAAGTGAAGATGAGGAAGAAGTCAAGTGCTTAATGGCAGATGATGCTGAACTGGAGTTAGCAAGTGAAAAGGTATTTGACTTCAACTCTATTGATTTCACTCGTGAGGAACTCATTACCAAATTGCATGAAATGGTAAATGAGTATCAGAAACTGCTCGATTATTTCAGAAGGTTAGAATTGAGCAAATTGATCCCAATGACAACAAAACAGAAACTAATGAGTCAGTTGAACTGTTGAGTCTAAAAAGGGAGACTGCACAGCAAAAAGCTGAAGTGATTGAAAATCGAGCTTTGATGTGTGAGTTAAAAACAGAAATTTCAAAACATACTGAACTGATTCAAGATTGGAACAAGTCTTCACTTGCATTGACTGAAATGTATAATTCACAAAAATCAGTTGCTGATAAAACTGGTTTAGGCTTTAACAGTCATGTCGAAAATTCTGCAAGTGATACACAGCCAAGGTTGAATGAAAACAAAGGAAAGTACATTACCTTTGTAAAATAAACTATGGTAAATGAATTCTGAGAACCAAGTAAACCAGTTGTTCAATTGACTGAAAGTAAAAACAAAGGCAAACGGTATGGAATTGGATATAGCTCTTAGAGTTCAACTGATTCAAGAAACTGGTCACCCCAACGATTCAGTCGCTAAAATCAGTACTCAATGAATGGCTATTGCAATTACTACAACTGTAAGCCAGTTCAGAAACAATATCAAAAGAACAGTAAGTTAAAAAAGGGTACAAATTATACTGTTTCATCCTCACTCACACACATAATGCAAAGAATTCGAGAAAAATCATTTGGAACACAGCAACTGGAAAGTTAGTTAGACTGGTCCAAGTCTGGGTTCCTAAAAGACTAATCTGTTTAGGACCCAAATGAATATGGGTACCAAAATTATATATTGTGTGTAATTACAGGTAACAGGTACAAACAAAAAATCAACTTGGTATCTAGACAGTGGATGTTCGCGGCATATGACAGGAGGTGCAAATATGCTATCTCAATTGATCAAATATACTGGGNTATGACAGGAGGTGCAAATATGCTATCTCAATTGATCAAATATACTGGACCAAGCATTAGTTTTGGAGATAACTCTAAAGGTAAAACTGTGGATAATGGTAACCTTATCCATGGTAACTTTACAATTAAAGATGTTTTGCTAGTTGAGAATTTGAAGTATAACTTGTTAAGCATCAGTCAATTATGCGACAATAATTTCTCAGTTCAGTTTGACAGACACAGTTGTTTGGTTAGAGACTCAACTGATGAGGTCATCCTAACTGGAAATCGTTGTGGAAACACTTACAAAGTCAGTTGGACTGAACAACCTTATGAACCAGTTTGTTTCTGTTGGGACATCGTGTTCTCGCACCCAAGACGCAACGGAAGTTTTAAAATTTCGTTCTTGGACGTCGTGTGTTTAGAAGCATTAATAGGGCATTTAGAATTATACTTTGCGTTTTTAACGCTTGGATCCCAAACTATTCCGGTGTTTGAGCGGAGATAGCCCTTCTTGTAAATTCCTACGAAGGCTCTTCAAATTTGATCGCCTAATTAGGTCCACGATCACAAACTTTGTTCCTCGCTTGGATTGCACTAGAAATCACAAACGATTTGTGCGTTGAGACTGTAGCCTCCGAATTTCCAAAATCCAGAGACGGTGCAGCGACGACGGTGCGGCGATGGAGGAGATTGGACATGGCCGAAATTTCCCAAATCCCCTTTTGAAATTGGCCGAGAGCTTTTCATCATGGGTGGGAAATTAATTGATTCTTAATTAATTATTATTGAAGCTAATGAAGTCATTAATCCAAAATAATTACATGACTTTTGCTTCCATACTACACATGGACGTGTGTTGCAATGAAGATGGAGGAGAGATTTTATTTTTGTGTGCAAAAATGCATCATCAATTAATGAACCCTAATGGTGTATTTATAGAATGAGACTCTTAATCTAATTAGAAGTTCATCTCCCACAAAGACTCAAATAATTTCATTATATTTAAACTCCCATATATTTAATATATAATGTATTTATTAAAATTTAATAATACATGATATAATAATATCATATACACATATTTTATATCACGATATAAAATATACACATGTATATGTATATTAAATTAAATAAAAATTATTTAATTTATAAACTAACTCATTGTTTAATTTAATTCTAGACTCCTCTAAAATATTTATGAGAATTTGTGCATGTTAGTAGTCACCACTACTAGCACAATCATTTAATTAGTAAATTCTAAATCACTAAAAAAAATGATTTCCGAACTCATTATAACCTCGATCGACGATCCGAGAGGGCCAATGTGTCAATGATACAAATCTTGTTCATATAATGAAAAATGAAAATTTCGAAGATCAAAATTTTTCATTTATCAAATTTGGGCAGCTGCCAGTTTTAGTGAACTCCTTCACAAAACAGGCAGTTCCACTTTTCTTCCTTATTTAGCAATCATGCCAACTTCCATTTCTTCCATCCTATGGAATTGGCTCATAAACTCTTTTATAAGCTTTTAGTTTGATCTCCATCAAACTATAGTCGCCAAATTCAAACTCCTTGAAATTTGACTATCTCAACGGGAACATAGAATCTGATACTTGTGCGAACCTCAATAGTTCAGGGATACAACTACTCGTGGGTTCACATTGCCATGTGATTCAGAATAACATTTATTCTTATTCGGGTTTACCCTAGTTAACCCAATTTTTTTCATCAACTCTTTGATCAAGATTGTCAGAACTCATTTCTGATTGCACCCATCGGATCATGGTAAGAGCGTCTAGTTACATCGTCCCATGATCCCCTAGGTATCACTGATAGTGCCTGCAAGAACCTTTAGTCATGGTTAGCGTACAGTACGATCCCTTCAACACATATATCTCAATCGAATATGCAACTATTGGTATATCGAGAGTTGCATATAAATTCAATAACGATACGATTTATCTTTGAGTACTAATAATGGCATGGTATGTGCAACTATGAAAACACCTTCTCCTAAAGCACATTTCTTGCTCTGGCCAGAGACTTCTTGCAGTATTAACTCATCAGATCACATAGGAGATCTTCACCCGTAGGCGAACGGTGAATCTCCGACTACAATGCATTTGCTCCTACGTATTTCGAAACTACAACCAATCTCGCCACCTGATGACCCTCGATGGAGTCGGTAAACGAATCAAAGTGCATGCTAGTACGTATAGCCCCTACATTGTCCCGAGTCAAATGACTAATGGTGTACAACCATAATTGCGGACTATTTCACTTGATAATTGAGAACCACTTGGACAGTCTGAGGGAGGGTTGTTCAGTGCATCATCATATGATCACTCATCTGTGTGAATAGACATCTCCATGCCCTTGCCAATGAAACATGGCGTTTACACCACAAATGCTAGTCTCAAGCTCGAGTGACCTTTATCCTTGTTTTAGGCGGCTGAATCGACTAGGAACCTGTTTAGAATATACGGTAAACTTCGTAATGAGTTTTATGATCTTACGTTGTCAAGCAGACCTCATGGTACATATTGTATATTTAAGGACTTTATCTATGTAGCTTGCATGGGTATACAGATAAAGTATAATGCCATAATCGAATAAAATCGTAAAATATTATTAAAATAAAGATTGTTTTACATTAGAGTCAATAAAGTCTGAGCCACAAGTTGGCTTGTCGGGCACCTACTCTACAATCTCCCACTTGCCCTAGCCAACTACCCATAGATCTTAGACCCATTTCTTCGCGATGCTTCTCAAACAATGGTCCTGGAAAGGGCTTCGTTAGTGGATCAGCAACGTTATCTGCGGAGGAGACTCTCCCTACTGAAATGTTGCAGTGGATCAGCAACGTTATCTGCGGAGGAGACTCTCCCTACTGAAATGTTGCATCTTCCCACAATCTCCCGGATTATGTGAAACTTCCTCAGTATATGTTTGGATCGCTGATGAGACCTCGGTTCCTTTGCTTGCGCAACGGCACCGGTGTTGTCACAGTACCGGGACTGGATCAACTGTTTGAGGAATGACACCCAACTTTTGGATGAAATTCCTTATTCAAACACCCTCCTTTGCTGCATCCGATGCAGCTATGTATTCAGCCTCAGTGGTTGAATCTACTATGGTGTCTTGCTTGGAACTATTCCAAGAGACAGCACAACCATTGAGCTTGAATACAAATCCAGAGGTCGATTTCGAATAATCCACATCTGATTGGAAGCTAGAATCAGTGTAGCCTTCCAATTTTAGTTCTCCGCTCCCGTATATCAAGAAAAATTCTTAGTTCTTCTCAAATACTTAAGAATTTCCTTCACTGTTTTTCGATGCAGTGGACCGGGATTCGACTGATATCAATTGGCAACACTCAATGCATATGTCACATCAAGTCGAGTAGATATCATACCATACATAATACTGCCTATGGCAGACGCATATGGAATGCGGCTCATGGTTTCTATCTCTTCATCAGTCTTAGGGCACATAGACTTGGATAGATTCACACCATGAGATATTGGGAGATATCCTCTCTTTTGGACTCCTCCATAGAGAATCTCCTTAGTATGGTATCGATATATGTGGATTGGGTGAGCCCTAGCATCCTCTTTGATCTATCCCTATAGATCTGTATTCCTAATATATATGATGATGCATCCATATCCTTCATGGAGAACTTACCAGCTAACCACACTTTAGTTGACTGCAACATCCCTACATCATTCTCAATGAGTAGTATGTCATCAACATAAAGCACTAGGAATGTCACTGCACTCCCACTAACCTTCTTGTATACACTAGGTTCTTCAGGATTTTTGACAAAATCAAACTCTTTGATACTGTTGTCAAATCTAAGGTTCTAGCTCCTCGATGCCTTCTTGAGTCCATAAATGGATCTCTGAAGGTTGCATACATTATGCTCACTTCCTTCTGATGCGAATCCTTCAGGTTGAGATGTAACGTCCTGAAAATTTGAAGGTCCACGTGAACCACATGCATGCAAATTATTAAATTTCTTTAGTATTTTATAAATTATTTTAAATCATAAAATGCATGTTAATTTTATTAGTTTGTGTTTATTTATTTTTGTGCATTTTATGCATAATTCAGCATGATAGGATTTAATTCATGAAATTTTAAAAGTTCATGCATTAGGGTTTTTAGATGCATTTCACATTCGAACGAGGAACGAAGACCGAAGAATTATCAGGAAAATTATTTTTATTACACGATTTATTTTTATAAATTAATATAAAGTGTTTTTAAGTGAATTTTTCAAAAAATAGAATTTTATTGGGTAAAGGAAAATTATTTTTATTACACGATTTATTTTTATAAATTAATATAAGGTGTTTTTAAGTGAATTTTTCAAAAAATAGAATTTTATTGGGTTTACTCGCAGGATTTTATTTTTAACGGTACGCAAATTTTATCGAATTGGTGGACGTTTTGAGGTTTCAGCTAATATTTTCAAAATCTTTCCAACACGAAATGTTTTTCGAGATTGCGTTTGGATTTGATGGGCCTATTTTTAAGATTTTTGGGCTTAAAATCCTTTTTAAACTTTTAAATATCAAATTGAGGCCCATTAGTTAATTGTTAGCTATTTAAATATTGCATAATTATCAATTAAACCTAACCCTAGTCATTAGCTCCCACTAAACCTAATTGCCTTTCAGTAGCCACCCACCTCCTCCACTCACTATCATCCTCCTGATTTTGTGCTGCAAGGATTTTCGGTGCTTCTTTGTTTTTTCTCCAAGTTCTTTCCACGTCCGAGTTCCTTCAAGCGTTTGTGCACCAGATCATAAGGCACGCCATGCACCATTATTGTCGCATCACGCATGTCATATATACTACTGTTATGTGTGTTAATTTCTTGAGAAACGTTCGATCCAGCAGGCAGCGTGAAGTATTCTTTGTTTTGTTCATAGTATGCGTCCCTTGTTTTTTTTAAACTCACGTTTTCTGTTATGTGGTGCAAGGGGCTGCTGTGTTGGGTTGTAAAGGGCATGTGCAGATCGAGAGTGAGGGTTGTAGGTGCAGGAGTGTGAAGTTGATCAGGTTTTGTTCGAAATCGTGAGGGCCATGTAGATCGGGACTTGGTGATAATGGTTTGATCCTTGGTTTCTTGTACACCAGTCATGCAAGAGCTTCCTCCAGCCCTGGACAAGACCCTGGTGGGTCTGAGTCACGGTCTGGAATGGTTCGAGCCATGCTGGAGACAAGAAGACAGGCGATCGGGCGAGGGAGAGGTGAATTGGTCTCGGTAGTGAGCTTGCTGCGATTTCTTGGTTCTTAGCGGTTAGGAGCGTACATGGGATAGATGGCTTGGTCATGTGAGGTGCCTTAGGGTCGGGTCTAGGTGCTTAGCAGGTTGGCTCGTGGCTGGGAAGTCGGCTGGAGCTGAGGGCATGAGTTTTGGGGAGAAAGGTTTACACGAGGTGGTCAAATAGGATAGGACCGAGAGTTTTGGCAATTCTTGAAATTCCAGCCTTGGGTTGGAAGGCCTAATGACATTGTTTTAGGGGCCTTTTAGTGTTTTTAAGATATGGTAAAAATTTGATTAAGTTTCGAGTCGATTCGGCTTAAAACCGGGACCCCGGTCCAAGTTTTAAAACGAATCAGTTAAGTTCTGATTCTGGCTCAAATTTATGCCTAGGAATGCTTTTAAAAATGTTTTGGCGTTTTACAGAGTTTGGTAAGCTTCGGATAAATTTTAGAGGTCCAGGGGTGAAACGATAATTTTTGGGTTTCCAGGTGCAAAATGATATTTACAGGGGCAAAATGATCATTTTGTNCCGGTCCAAGTTTTAAAACGAATCAGTTAAGTTCTGATTCTGGCTCGAATTTATGTCTAGAAATGCTTTTAAAAATGTTTTGGCATTTTAAAGAGTTTGGTAAGCTTCGGATAAATTTTAGAGGTCCAGGGGTGAAACGATAATTTTTGGGTTTCCAGGGGAAAAATGATCATTTTGCACCCGGGACGAGATTTTGGACCTGGCAGCGCCCTGAGCACAAATATTTGATATTTTAAATGTTCATGCATCATTTTCACGATTTTTACGCAATTATGATAAATACGTTGCATGTTTGGTTTAAATAAAAAGTTACGCATATGCATGTTTTTATTAAGTGATGAAAATGATGATATTTTTGAAGGATGGGAATTGGTTGTGACTGACGATGTATATGTATACAATGACATGAGATATGATGAGCTGAGGCCCGGGCTCAGTGGGCGGGTAATGCTGTCGCTGATGTCCCTTGCCGTCGGGTACCACGATTTTTATAGATGGATCCATCGATAGAGCTGATACGATAGAGCTGATACGAAAGTCACAACTAATAAACTGAATTTAATTAAAAGAAAATTTTTAAGTTTATGTTGATAAGTTGAGCTGTTTCGACAGTTATATGATGATATGAGATGACATGATTTGACATGACATGATTTGACACGACAAGATTTTATACGACACATTTATGTTATACTTTTAAGTTAATGAAATATATGTTAATTAAGGTGTTTTTCACTGCTGCATGTTATGTATATGTACTTGTTATTACTGGTACAGGTGTGTTGAGTCTTTAGACTCACTAGGCGTGTGTGATGCAGGTGAGTTCGATGCAGAGGAGACTGGGGGTGCTGAACTCTGAGTCAGCGGACCTGGTGTGCGACACGACCCGAGGACCTATGATTTTTCCGAACTTATACGATTTTACGTTTTGGAGAAGAAATGAGGATTTTATACAATGTTCTATGTTACTTTTGGATGTTAAGATTTTACTCACTTCTTTTACTCCATTATATTTTCATTGGTAATTGTTTACGATAATTTTTAAATGATGTCTTTACGTAGGATTGCATGCATGCGATTCATTTACGTGTTATTTTTGAAAATGAAAAATTTGATGGATGTTGATTATTTCTAAAACTGCACCATTTTTATTGGTAAATTAATATGATTATTCTAAATGTTATTTTGTAATAGTGAGCTTTTAAAAAAAAAATATTTCCGCACTTTTAAAACTGGTAGACGTTACAGTTGGTATCAGAGCAAGGGTCCTGTATAGGGTTGTGCCACCGTCAGCTTCTGTCGCTCAGTCTTCAAGCCTCAAGTCTGTAAGTTGTATGATTTTACATGTTATAAATGTTTTAATGCTATCACCTGCATGCTTACATGATATATGCTTACAATACATGTTTATCTGTCGCTATGTTTTGAGATTTAATATTTTAAAATTTTTATGCATGCTACAACATGAAACGAGAAATTATATGATTTTCATGCATGCTGACTTTGTAGTGGACTCGGACATGAATAAGAATTTTGCTTATGGATATTAAGAAAGGATTGAGAATGATTTGACTATATTAATTTTTGGTTAGTAGTACTAATTTTTTTTTTTACTTTTTGGATTATAAGTTAATCTTGAAGATTATAAATGCTTTTGGGGCATGTAGATTTTCTAAGAAAATATTGAGGGTTCATGTTTGCTAGCTGAATTAATTTTTGAGGATTCCATATAAGGATTAATGATTCGAAGACTACGACGATTTTTGAAGGTATAAAAACGTAGAATTTATTTAAGATGCATGCTCTACCTAGGGGGATTTAAGGATTGAATGGCACAAATTGAGAATTTTAAGGACCTAAGTGTAATAACCAATAATTTGAGGACCTAAGTGCAAAAATAAAATTCTAAGGGACTATTTTCGAATTTTATGAATTTTGGGATTTAATTATGAGTTTGAGAATTTTAAGGTTCAATGAGGCAAAAATCGAAAATTTTTGGGGACCAGGAATGCAAATTTCGAAGATTGTATGGTCAAAAATGTAATTTTCGAGAACTTAAAGGGCCAAATTGCAAATTCCGAAAATTTTGAGGAATAAATTCGAACTTATGAAGAACACTTGGGTTAAATCAGTAATTTTTCGAGATTATGATAATTGATTTTGGATTTAATAAGCTTAAAATTATTGCACTTTATGATACAGAAAACCTATAACATAGAATTAGTAACGCCAAGAACTTTTTGGTAATTGTGAAATTTTAGAAATTAAGGAAAAATTGGATAATTTTTGAGGAATTAAGAATTAATGTTGTAAATATTTTTAGAAATTTGGGAACTTATTTAGTAGTGAGTGAGAATTGAATGGCTTAAATGATAGGAAGTTTCGGTGATTTAGGCTTGAAGAAAATATAGAACATTTAGATACATAGATTATAATGTTATAATGAATGGTAATCGAGGAAATTGTAGGATGAATCAATCTTGGGCTTGAAAAATTTAAGCGTTGGTGAAATAATATTGTGGCAAATTAAGAATTTAAAATGATGACATTTTAAGGTAAAGTTGATCGGTTAGTTAAGTTATAAGAATAAACATTGAGTTAACAAAATTTTGGGAACTTAAGTTTGGTGTGCCATAAGTTTTAGTCATGATCTTAACAGTTAAGAATATATCTTTGTTGGAATTTAATTTTTCTGGGAAGTTGGGTATGATTGATGGTTAGGTTACTCAATAGACGCATGTAAGAATTGAGGTAGACACCTTGTTTTTAGAAATTTTTGGAAATCATTAAGAAACTTGGAACTAAGCGGATATGTGTGTTGGAGTTATACTATATATTACTATTCGGGTTGAGTAAGCTTGAATTTCAAGTTTATGAGATAAGTGTTTATCCAAAAATTTTGGGTGAAATAAAAACAAAAGGGAATTAGTTGTGTCAACATAGGTTACCGATGAACGAATGTTAAGGTTTTCATCGAGTAAGAAATCCAAAATCTTGATATGAGGATTCTAGAACTCTATGGGTTATAAGCGAAGTTGATTTATTAGAGTTAGACTAAGGTTGCCATGTGATAACTTATTAAGTTTTATACGCTGATATTAATTAAGCATTAAGTATACGTAAAAATACAACATTCGTTTGAATGAGGAAAGTCCAAGGGTCTTAGAACTCAACTATATTGTAATTGGAAATAAAATAGTTTAAGCATGTAATTGGGAGTCGAAGGGCTTTAAACTATAGGTAGAAGATCGATATTGGATATTTGAATTTTATGGATTAACGTTACTTGAAGATTAAGATTTGCAACAATTTTATATTGGGTATGTACTTGTAAATAGTTAAGTTATGAAAGTTTGGTGTCGTAAATTAAAGATTCGATTCAAGGATCTTAGGTTAATATTATTATAGTGTGAGATAAAATTTAAATTTTGAGTGTATTATCGGGGATAAGAATCGATCAGTAAATTTTGGTGCTAAGGCTTCTTAGGATGAACTGCATAAATACAAATGTAATAGCTCAATGAACATTACGGATACAGTGTAAGAAAAGTAAGACGCAATAAAATTCGGACGGCCATTTCTAATATTGGGAAGTTTGAGAAAAGTCAGAATTCGAGGCCTGAGTAGAATAGAACTAAGTCACCATAATTCGTTCTAAGTTACGATTCGAAAATGAGGATTTTGGTAGGCAATTTAATTAGGATTGAAGAGACGTAAGGACAACCTACACTTATTTTATCAGAGTAATGCAGCGGAAGCGTTGATTATTGCGATACTTGAATTAAGATTCTGCACTTTTTGATTATCTAGGATAAGTGAATTTCAGGGATGAAATTCAATTTAAGGGGGTAGATTGTAACATCCCGAAAATTTGAATGTCCACGTGAACCACATGCATGCAAATTATTAAATTTTTTAGTATTTTATAAATTCTTTTAAAGCATAAAATGTATGTTAATTTTATTAGTTTGTGTTCATTTATTTTTATGCATTTTATGCATAATTCATGCATGATAGGATTTAATTCATGAAATTTTAAAAGTTCATGTCTTAGGGTTTTCAGATGCATTTCACGTTCGAACGAGGAACGGAGACCGGAAAATTTTCAGGAAAATTATTTTTACTACACGATTTATTTTTATAAATTAATACAAGGTGTTTTAAGTGTATTTTTCAAAAAATAGAATATTATTGGGTATTTTTATCCGGAGGATTTTATTTTTAACGGTACGCAATTTTATCGAATCTGTGGACGTTTTGAGGTTTTGGCTAATATTTTCAAAATCTTTCCAACACAAAATATTTTTTATGAGTGTGTTTGGATTTAATGGGCCTAATTTTAAGCTTGTTGGACTTAAAATCATTTTTAAACTTTTAAATATCAAATTTAGGCCCATTAGTTAATTGTTGGCTATTTAAATATTGCATAATTATCAATTAAACCTAACCCTAGTCATTAGCTCCCCACTAAACCTAATTGCCTTTCAGTAGCCGCCCACCTCCTCCACTCACTATCATCCTCGTGATTTTTTGCTGCAAGGATTTTCGTTGCTTCTTTGTTTTTTCTCCAAGTTCTTTCCACGTCCGAGTTCCTTCAAGCGTCTGTGCACCAGATCATAAGGCACGCCATGCACTATTATTGTCGCATCACGCATGTCATATATACTGCTGTTATGTGTGTTAATTTCTTGAGAAACGTTCGATCCAGCAGGCAGCGTGAAGTATTCTTTGTTTTGTTCATAGCATGCGTCCCTTGTTTTTTTTTAAACTCACGTTTTTCGTTATGTGGTGCAAGGGGCTGCTGTGTTGGGTTGTCAAGTGCATGTGTAGATCGAGAGTGAGGGCTGTAGGTGCAGGAGCGTGAAGTTGATCAGGTTTTGTTCGAAACCGTGAGGGCCCACTACAAGAAATTCTGCATACAACAACGCACATATGACAACGGTTTTTGTGAAAAACCGTTGTCGTATGTGTTTTAACAACGGTTTTAGCGAAAACCATTGTCTTTTGGTGGTCAAAGACAACGGTTTTCAAAAACCGTTGTCTTTTTGGGGTCAAAGACAACGGTTTTTAGGGTCAATGACAACGGTTCTATAAAACCGTTGTTTTTGAGCATTTTTTTAGGGTCAATGACAACGATTCATAGAACCGTTGTCTATTAGCGTGTTTTTTGGACAATCTACAACGGTTTTAAGAAACCGTTGTCGATTAGCGTGGTTTTTGGGCAAACAATAACGGTTTTTAAGAACGTTGAAATATTTAGCGACGGATTTTATAAAACCGTCGCTGTGTAATGGAAACTGTCGCTAATTTAAATTAGCGACGGTTGTGAATAAATCGTCGCTAAATTTAGCAACGGTTTTACGTAAACCCGTCGCATGTTTAACATTAGCGACGGTTTTACAAAACTCGTCGCTAACTATAGCGACGGTTTTAATAAAGACCGTCACTACATTTAGCGACGGGTTAGATCCAAACAGTCGCAAAATTTATAACTACGACGGTTTTATAGATACCGTTGCCAATAGCGACAGTTTAACCAAAACCCGTCGCAAACTGTCTATAAATATCCCCATACTCGGTCCATATCCCTCCACAACACTTAAAATTTTTCTCCTTTACACAAATTTATCACTTCACATAACACTTAAAATTTTTCTCACCACTGCACAACACTTAAAATTTTTCTCTCGTACACGATTTTACTATTTTACAACACTTAAAATTATTCTCACTATTTCATAAAATTTAAAATTTTTCTCTCCTAAACGATTTTAATACTTCACAACACTTAAAATTTTTCTCTTTTACACGATTTTAGTTTCGATTGTTAGTTTTTTTAGATTTATTAAATTATTAAAAGTTTTTTTTTATTTTTCGAAACAAATTAGCGACGGAAATCATGATTACTAACCGTCGCTAAAATTAGCGACGGAATTGATTGATAATTGTCGCGAATAATAGTGACGGTTTAATAAACCGTCGGTAATTTAAAATTAGGGACGGTTTGTAATAAAACTGTCGCTAATTTTATTTGCAAATTTGACCTACCACAACGGATAAAAACCGTTGTCGTTGAACGGACTTTCAACAACACCCTCAGTTACAACAGTTTTAAAAAGGCTACGACAACGGATAAAATCCGTTGTCGAATGCCGTTTTTGGTGTAGTGGCCATGTAGATCGGGACTTGGTGATAATGGTTCGATCCTTGGTTTCTTGCACACCATTCGTGCAAGAGCTTCCTCCAGCCCTGGACCAGACCGTGGTGGGTCTGATTCATGGTCTGGAATGGCTCGAGCCATACTGGAGACAAGAAGACAGGCGATCGGGCGAGAGGGAGGTGAATTGGTCTCGGTAGTGAGCTTGCTACGATTTCTTGGTTCCTAGTTGTTAGGAGTGTGCATGGGATAGATGGCTTGGTTATGCGAGGTGCCTTAGGGTTGGGTCTAGGTCCTTAGCAGGTTGGCTCGTGGCTGGGAAGTCGGCTGGAGCTGAGGGCATGAGTTTTGGGGAGAAAGGTTTACACGAGGTGGTCAAATAGGATAGGACCGAGAGTTTTGGCAATTCTAGAAATTCCAGCTGTGGGTTGGAAAGCCTAATGACATTGTTTTAGGGGCCTTTTAGTGTTTTTAAGATATGGTAAAAATTTGGGAAAATTTTGATTAAGTTTTGAGTCGATTCGGGTTAAAACCGGGACCCCGGTCCAAGTTTTAAAACGAATCGGTTAAGTTCTGATTTTGGCTCAAATTTATGTCTAAGAATGCTTTTAAAAATGTTTTGGGACGTTTTAAAGAGTTTGGTAAGCTTCGGATAAATTTTAGAGGTCCAGGGATGAAACGATATTTTTTGGGTTTCCAGGAGCACAATGGTCATTTTGCACCCAGGGCGAGATTTTGGTCCTGGCAGCGCCGTGACCACAAATATATGATATTTTAAATGTTCATGCATTATTTTCACGATTTTTGCACAATTATGATAAATACGTTGCATGCTTGGTTTAATGGAAAAGTTACGCATATGCATGTTTTTATTAAGTGATGAAAATGATGATATTTTTGAAGGATGGGAATTGGTTGTGACTGACGATGTATATGTATACGATGACATGAGATATGATGAGCTGAGGCCCGAGATCAGTAGGCGGGTAATTCTGTAGCTGATGTCCCCTGCCGTCGGGTACCACGGTTTTTATAGATGGATCCATCGATATAGCTGATACGGTAGAGCTGATACGAAAGTCACAACTAATGAACTGAATTCAATAAAAAAAAATGTTTAAGTTTATGTAGATACGATGAGTTGTTTTGACAGGTATATGATGATATGAGATGACATGATTTGACATGACAGGATTTGACATGACATGATTTGACACGACATTATTATATACGACACGTTTATGTTATACTTTTAAGTTCATGAAATATATGTTATTTAAGGTATTTTCACTGCTGCATCTTATGTATATGTACTTGTTATTACTCGTGCAGGTGTGTTGAGTCTTTAGACTCATTAGGCGTGTGTGATGCAGGTGAGTTCGATGCAGAGGAGACTGGGAGTGCTGAACTCTGAGTTAGCGGACCTGGTGGGCGACACGACCCGAGGACTTATGATTTTTCCGCACTTACACGATTTTACGTTTTGGAGAGGATATGAGGATTTTATACAATGTTCTATGTTACTGTTGGATGTTAAGATTTTACTCACTTCTTTTACTCCATTATATTTTCATTGGTAATTGTTTATGATAATTTTTAAAATATGTCTTTACGTAGGATTGCATGCATGCGATTCATTTACATGTTATTTTCGAAAATGAAGAATTTGAAGGATGTTGGTTATTTCTAAAACTACACCATTTTTATTGGTAAATTAATATGATTATTCTAAATGTTATTTTGTAATAGTGAGCTTTTTTCCGCACTTTTAAAACTTGTAGACGTTACATGAGACATGTAAATCTCTTCCTTAATATCCCCATCAAGGAACGCTGTCTTCACATCCATCTGTCATATTTCATAGTCATACTATGCTGCTATGGTTAGCAGTATCCTAATGGACTTGAATATCGTGACTGGAGAAAAGGTTTTCTCATAGTCAACACCTTGTCTTTGCGTATATTCTTTTGCTACCAGTCTAGCTTTGAAGGTCACGACCTTCCCATTCGCTCCAAGTTTTCTTTTGTAAATTCAGTTGCATCCTAAGGGAATAATTCCCTTAGGTGGATCCACTAAGGACCATACTTGGTTCGAATACATGGAGTCCATCTCGGACTGCATGGCTTCAAGCCATTTAGATGAATAGGCATCAAACAATGCTTCCTTGAAATTTCTTGGATCGCATCCAGGAATGAGCTCACCTTGGCCCTCTTCAAGAAGCAGGGGCAACCTTCTAGGCGACCTTGATATCTTTTCGGATCTCCTAGGAGCTTGTGTTTCTTTGATTGGCTGTTGGGGTGTGGTTATACTATTTGTGTAGTGGGTAGTTCTCAAATATCATCGAGTTCTATCATCCGGCCTTTTCTATCTAATAGAAACTCCTTCTCCAAGAAGGTGGCATTACTTGAAACAAACATCTTTGTTTAAATAGGATGATAATAACCAACAGAGTTCTTTGGATATCGCAAAAAGTAGCACAAATTGTCTCTACTATCTAATTTATCTCCCACTGCCTACTTCACGTAATCAAGGCATCCCCATATTCTTAGATAAGAATATTTGGGCGATTTTTCCATCCATATCTCATATGGAGTTTGATTCACTGCATTTGTATGGACTTGATTCAACAACCTTGCCGATGTTTCAAGTGCATAACCCAAAAAGGATGGCGGCAACTCAGTGAATCTCATCATAGATTGGACCATGTCCATTAATGTCCGATTACGACGTTCTGACACACCATTCAATTGCGGTGTGACAGGCGGAGTCCACTGTGAGAGAATCCCATTCTCTTTAAGGCAGTCTTGAAACTCAGTACTCAAGTATTCTCCACTTCGATCTAATCGTAGTGTTTTAATACTCTTTCTTAATTGTTTCTCTACTTCTGCTCTGAATTCTTTGAATTTTTCAAAGGCTTCAGACTTGTATTTCATTAAATACACATACCAAAACCTCAAATGGTCATCGGTAAAGGTAATGAAGTAGGAATTGCCAAATCTCGAGCTAACACTTAGAGGACCACACACATCTGTATGGATCAAATCCAACAAATCATGTGCACGTTCCACTTTCTCTAGGAAAGGGGCTTTGGTCGTTTTTCCTTTCAGACAGGAGTCACATGTCTCGTAGAGAGTTTATATCTGACGAGTCAAACATGCCCTCTCCCACTAGCTTGTGCATCCTTCTTTGGGAAATATGTCCCAGCCTAACGTGCCAGAAATGTGCTTGGTTTAGACTATCTTGTTTTCTTTTGGTTGTTGTTGAAATTGTGTTTACTTAGACATTCACTTATCATTGCCAAAACATTTCTGGCCCAGATAATTTCTTATGTCCAGACTTCTTGTAGTGAAGCAAACATGTTCTGACTTATCGGACTTTGTCAAATTCCAGGCCCACCACCTTCTCAATAGACCCAATTATATGTACACCATGCTCATGGGCTAGAGCCTCATCTTGTATGTGTGTATTCATGAGCTCCTTGAAAGTGGTGTGCATCATTATACGACTTTCATGAACCATGCAACTCTTACATGTGCATTCGAATGTCAACAATATTCAATATTACCTCAAAATTGTCTCTACAGTTCATTTGACATAGAAGTAAGTATATTACACTTTAGCTTGCATACGATGGTCCCACCATATTGCACGCTTTGTCAGTTCAGCAAGACTGATATTAGTATGTATGCTATCCGAACTTAGAATAATTTTCCTAGCCAATCTTGAAGATTAGTGTTTGGTTAGCTTGTTTTAATAATTGAAATGGATCGCATGAAGAAATAAAAAAATATACTGATATGAAAACAGAATAAAAGTTACTGATTATTTTAAAATATTTGGTAAGACGTAAAATATAGACTTTTGTTTTTATGAATTGCCTCCCACTATTTTGACATTCTCACCACCCTCTTATGAAAAACGGGAAATCCAATTTTCTTAGTGAGTACGCAAGGCCCAATTGCGAAATTATGATCACGAATAATATCAACCAATCATAACTTCCAAAAGGTAGAGCCCAATTGCATCTCCTTGTAACCCTTACGTAGTTTTGCCTCACATTTGAGAAGGGTCCAATAATATGATCCCCTTTCTCTTCACGTGTCGAACTCGGCCCATCAATGTAGAACCTTAATGGACGGTCGCCATGAGATCCCTCAATAATATAAACCGAAGTCATGGGAGTTCCACGTAGTTCACATCAAATATGTCAGTGGAAGTCACAGCTTTCCAGCGTCAAGGCCTCCCCAATAATATGAGCCAGACACTGACCGCGTGTAGCGTTCATCATGCAACCACCGTTGATGGAAGGCAAGGAATTATTAAAATTTCTTTTAATTATCCTTTTAAGGAGCTTGATTTAAATTTTAGATCTCATCCAAAATGAGGGATTTTAATTTTAAAAATTTGTGTCATCAATTTTAAAACTTGTGCCATGATTGTTTGTATGATTGCCGGATTCATGCAACTCTTGTCATTATATTAATAATAATGCACATACCGATTATTTATAATATATCACATACATCATAAATAATAAAAGATGATCGATAACCGAGAGCTAATTGATCCGTACGAGCCACATACGGATCCATGTCCATAACCTAGGTAAATGCAGGGATGCAAATGCAATATTACATAAGCTTCCAATATTTTACATGTCTTCGATCTTCAAAACTCCTTCCGAGGATCGAGCCCACCGTCTTCAAATCTTGATCTTCCACTAATTCTAATATTTATATTAAATATCCATGGCACATTGGGATACAAATTTAGGGGGTGAGAATGGACCATAAACCAGGTCCACTTTTAATTATCAAATAATCAAAAATTACAACACATAAAATATCCTAACATACACCTAGCACATTGATCATGGCTCTCGATCATCTTTTTAATATATAATATCATATATTATATAAATTCAATAATATCACATATTAACAATAAATCGTGTATCTCGTAAATTATCATTAACCGTCATAATTATCAAATTAAATAAACACTTTTATTTAATTTCAAATAATTAAATTTTTTGTAAAACACTTTTTACCATAAATAATTAAAATAAAATTTCAATTATCAATTTTGTAATAAATTGATTTTATCAAAATTATTGTCGGGGTAAAATCGTCAGTATTATCACAAAATATCAATTTAACCAAAAATTTTAAAAAATCAAAAAATCGCCCCTAGGCCCGAACAATTCAAGCCCACGACCCAGCGCAGGACCCGACGCCGTTGTGAAAATCATTGTGGAAACACTTACAAAGTCAGTTGGACTGAACAACCTTATGCACCAGTTTGTTTTTGTTGGGACATCGTGTTCTCGCACCTAAGACGCAGCGGAAGTTTTAAAATTTCGTTCTTGGGCGTCATGTGTTTAGAAACATTCATAGGGCGTTTAGAATTATACCTTTGCGTTCTTAACGCTAGGACTCCAAACTATTCCGGTGTTTGAGCGGAGATAGCCCTTCTTGTAAATTCCTACGAACGGCTCTTCAAATTTTATCGCTTAATTTGGTCCACGATCACAAACTTTGTTCCTCGCTTGGATTGCACTAGAAATCACAAACGATTTGTGCGTTGAGACTGTAGCCTCCGAATTTCCAAAATCCAGAGACGGTGCAGCGACGATGGTGCGGCGATGGAGGAGATTGCACATGGTTGAAATTTCCCAAATCCCCTTTTGAAATTGGCCGAGAGCTTTTCATCATGGGTGGGAAATTAATTGATTCTTAATTAATTATTATTGAAGCTAATGAAGTCATTAATCCAAAATAATTACATGACTTTTGCTTCCATACTACACATGGCCGTGTGTTGCAATGAAGAGGGAGGAGAGATTTTATTTTTGTGTGCAAAAATTCATCATCAATTAAGGAACCCTAATGATGTATTTATAGAATGAGACTCCTAATCTAATTAGGAGTTCATCTCCCACAAGGGATCTAATAATTTCATTATATTTAAACTCACATATATTTAATATATAATGTATTTATTAACATTTAATAATACATGATATAATAATTTCATATACATATATTTTATATCATGATATAAAATATACACATGCATATGTATATTAAATTAAATAACAATTATTTAATTTATAAACTAACTCCTTGGTTAATTTAATTCTAGACTCCTTTAGAATATTTATGAGAATTTGTGCATGTTAGTAGTCACCACTACTAGCACAATAATTTAATTTGTAAATTCTAAATTCACTAAAAAAAATGATTCCGAACTCATTAAAACCCCGATCGACGATCCGAGAGCGCCAATGTGTCAAGGATACAAATCTTGTTCAAATAATGAAAAATGAAAATTTCAAAGATCAAAATTTTCATTTACCAAATTTGGGCAGCTGCCAGTTTTAGTGAACTCCTTCACAAAACAGACAGTTCCACTTTCCTTCCTTATTTAGCAATCATGTTAACTTCCATTTCTTCCATCCTATGAAATCAGCTCATAAACTCTTTTATAAGATTTTTGTTTGATCTTCATCAAACTATAGTCGTCAAATTTCAACTCCTTGAAATTTGACTATCTCAACGGGAACACAGAATCTGATACTTGTGTGCCCCTTAATAGTTCAGAGATATAACTATCCGTGTGTTCACATCTCCATGTGATTCAGAATAACATTTATTCTTATTCGGGTTTACCCTAGTTAACCCCATTCTTTTCAACAACTCTTTGATCAAGAATGTCAGAACTCATTTCTGATTGCACCTATCGGATCATGGTAACAACGTCTAGTAGCATCGCTCCTTGATCCCCTAGGTATCACTGATAGTGCCTGCAAAAACCTTTAGTCATGGTTAGCGTACAGTACGGTCCCTTCAACACATATATCCCGATCGAATCTGCAACTATTGGTATATCGAGAGTTGCATATGAATTCAATAACGATGCGATTTATCTTTGAGTACTAATAGTGGCATGATATGTGCAACTAGGAAAACACCTTTCCCTAAAGCACATTTCTTGCTCTGGCCAGAGACTTCTTGCGTTATTAACTCACCAGATCACATAGGATATCTTCACCAGTAGGCGAACGGTGAATCTCCGACTACAATGCATTTGCTCCTACGTATGTAACGCCCCAAAAATTTAAAAGTCCAAGCGAACCACATGCTCGAGTTATTAAATTCCTTTTTATTTTAAATTAAATGTTTTAATTGCATAAATTAATTATGTTGTGCATATTTGTATGTTTAAAATATATTTTTCTACATGGTTGCATTAAAATGTATTTTTAAAGGATATTCGAGTTGCGATCGAAGAACGGAGACCGAGGGCTGAGAAACGTAAAACATTTTTATCAAATAATTGTTTTTAATTATTTAAAATATCAATGTTGGTTTTTCATATTTTTGAAAATAAGGAGTTTTGAGGTGATTTTATACGTCGGGGCGTAATTTTTATCGGTGTTGGATTTTCAACCAAAAATACGAACTTTTTAGCAACCCGACTATTAAACTCACAAACATATTTTTACCAAAACTATTTTTATATTTTAATTAAATACTAATTAAGACTAATGGGCTTAAATTAATGGCTTAATAGGCCTAAGCCTAATTAGTAAATTAATTAGCTAGTTTTATTATATAAAAACACTTGAAACCCTTCACTTTGCATCATAAACTCACGCCACCTACTTTGAAAAATCTGAAACACTCCCCACCCCACCCTACACACACGGCACATATTCATACCCTCCAAAGAGATTTTCTAAGAGGTTCTAGTAGAAGCAAGCCAAGGTTCGCGTCCCGTTCTTCGTCGTCAACGGATTTTCGAGCGTATAAAACACAAAGGCACGCCATGGTTAGGTCCTAGGAAGGGTCCTAGGAGGGCTAGGGCTCGAGCCTTGGGCTGGGGAAGAGTCCACGTGAAGTGGGATTCTCCCCCAAAGCATGCGCAGGTTCTGCTCGGGAGTTTTAGGGGCTGTGGCTCGGTTTGGGCTGGGCTAGGTGGTCAATCAGTGTTCAGGGAGATTGTCCAGGGTTGGGGCAGGGTCTGGAGTGGCTTGGGTCGCTGCTGGCTCGAGCCAAACACAAAAACGTGAGGGGAACACCTTGGAGGCAGCATGTGCGCAGCTGGTGTTTTCTGATTCAGGTGCTTCGCTGCTGGGTGTGGGAGCTTGGGGATGGTCTAGATGTGGTCTAGTCATGGTCTAGGGATGGTTAGGGTCAGGTTGGGTCAAGTGTTTAACAGCTGGTAGTGTCCTAGAAGGAGGAGGAGTCCTATTGTGCCAAAACACTACACACGTACACATGCATGTAAATTTGGTGAGATTCGAGCAAGCTTTTGGTCGGGCCAGTGGTTGTTTTACGGGCTGGGCTTGGTCAGTAGGGTCCCTAGGTGGGTTTGCTAGGTTTTTGCTCAAGGTGGCTCGGGCGTGGCTCGAGTAAATTAGGAGATGGCTCGGTGTGTTCGATAAGGTGTCAATTTCGAATTTAATTAGACTAAAATTGAATCCATGGGTCCACGGGGGTGGCTCATGACTTGGAAGGGTAGAATAAATCTTTAAAATGTTATGTTTAAAATTTTGGATCAAAATAACGAGTTTTGGATTTAATTGGGATATAATCGCCGCACGGAACGCTAATTAAGGAGCTAATTGAAACGCATAGTTTTAAGCTTTATAAAATTATGAAAAATTATATTTAAGCTTAAATAATTATTAGAAGTCTAAGTTTTTAATTTGGGAATTTTATATTAAGGTTTGGGATTTTTGGGATTAAAACGCATTAATACGTCACATTTAAGGATTAATTTAAAAGTCCTCGATTTAAGCTAAATAAAAATATAAGAAAATTCATGTAAGCTTATATAATTATTTGGGACATGTTAGAGTCAAGAAATCAAAGAAAAAGTCAAAAACGTAGAATGTCGAGGCCAGGGGTAAAACGGTCTTTTTACATCTAAAAAGTAATAAACGTCATGGCAGTGCCCTGAATGCTGTTTTATGTGCTAATATGATTATTTTCTATAGTTATGGATGCTTATGGAATTTTAAATGTTAAAATGATATTTTAAACGTTTATGGGATTTTATAAGTTAAAATGATATTTTAAATGTTTAGGGAATTTTATATGTTTATGATTTAATTTGTCAAAATATTATCTTAAATGTTTTGAGGTTAAAATGATTATTTTTAAATGTTTATGAAATGTTCACGATGAAATTATGATTTTTAAATGTCTGTTTGATTTTTATGATTTAAGGAAGACATTTAAAATACATGTTGCATGCTTGGTTTCAAAAATGAAAAATGTTATGTTACTCATGATTTTTATAAAGTGATGTGAATGAAAAATGTTGAAGGAGGTGAAGTGATTGTGACTAATTCGTTAATAATGGCGATGTCGTGAGGGTGATGGTCCCAGTGGGAGCCCGACGACCGTGTTTCCATTATTGCGAATATGAGGTTAGGAGGTTTGAGGAAGAATGGGAATATCGTGAGGGGAGAAGGCCCCACAGGGAGCCCATTTATGGGAGAAGGCCCCAGAGGGAGCCCCGACGATCGTATTTCTATTCGATCATGTTAGGCCAAGGCTCAGTTGACCGGTGAGAGCGTCGCTGATGTCCCCGCCGCCCAGTACTGTGGTTATATGTAGATGGATCCATCGATCATGTCATGTGAGGAAAGTCACAATTAACGATCTGAATTCAACAAAGGAAAAGGAAAATGTTTATGATCATGATAAAAGGTTTTATGTCATGTTTTGAGGAATAGGAAAAGGTTAATGTTTATGTTATGCATGTCATGAAAATGTTTATGTTTAAAGTTGATACATCATTATGAAAATGTTTTTATGCATCATAAAAAGGTTTACGAAAATGTTCATGTTTGAAGTTTATGCATCTTCATGAAAACGATATTTTAAGTACAAGTATTTTTCACTGTTGCGTGTGGTTTTATACGTATTACTTGTTATCAAGAATATGACGTGTTGAGTCTTTAGACTCACTAGGTGTGATTGATGCAGGTGTTTATGATAAAAATGTTATGGGAGGTCTTGATGGTTGACCTGACTGGACTGAAGGTGCACACGACCCGAGGACCAGCGCTTCTAGCTTTCCGCATTTACGATTATGATTTATGTTAAAGATTTTTTTACGACTTTTTATTTATGCTTTTGAGTGATTTTTGAGAGATTATAGTATGGGATGTATTTCTCAAATATATAGTTGGTTGTGTTTATTTTAAAATGATGTCCAAAAATATTTTATGAAATTTTATGGTTCGGCCGAATGCTATGTGAGGTTTTAAAAAAAAAAAATTTCTAGTACTTTTAAAGCAATAAAAAGGGCAGGATGTTTCAGTTGGTATCAGAGCAATGGTCCTGTAAAGGGTTGTGCCACCATCAGCGCCGGAAAGATCAGTCATCAAGCCTCAAAGTTGTAAGTTTTTACATGCTTTATGTGATTTAATATGTTGTTACCTGCATAAGTACATGAATTATATGTTCACGTCACATGTTTAATAGCATTATGAGGATATATGTTTTATATGCATTAGAATTTTCATACGTGATATGATATGAAATAAAAAAATTATTTGATTTCAACGCATGTTGGATTTGTGGTGGAATTGGACTATGTTGATTTTGGGTTTTAGTATTGACGTTCTACTTTTGGGCTATAAGTTAATCGTGAATTTTACGAATGCTTTTGGGACACTTAGATTTTCTAAGAAAGTTATTTATGATTCATGGTTACTAGTCGAATTAATTTTTGAGAATTAGACATAAGGAATAATTATTCGAGGATTGCAACGACTTTGGGAATAAGAAAATGTATAAATTGGGATTTTAAGTTTGATGAAAAGTGAGATTTGTTATAGGAATTGATTTTTGGGTAAATAAGTTTAAAATAATCGAAATTTTGTTATGGGAAACCTTTAGAAGGAAATTAAGAATGTCAAGAATTTATGGGTTAATCATAGAATTTTCGAAATTTAGGACCAATTAAGGTAATTTTGAGGAAACTAAGAATTAATTTTGCAATTATTAAGGAATTTGGGGACTAATTTTGCAATAAGTGAGAATTGAATGGGTTTAATGATAGGAATTTTTGAGGAATTGGGCTTAAAAGAATATTTAGAACATTGGGATATCTTGAGTTATAACGTTATAAGGGATGTTAATCAAGGGTTTTAAGGATGAATCGATATTAGGCTTGAAAAATCTAAGCGTTAGAGGTTGCATTGGGATTTTAAGATCGAAATTCGATAAGATGATGAATATTTTTGGTATAAAATAAGAAAATAAAATACGATAAGTATGGTCATCCATATTTTAATATAGGGAATTGTAAGAAAAATTGAAATTCGAGGTTATAAAAGTATAACACTAAGTCATTATGGGTTTTCTTAAGTTGCGATTTGTAAATAAGGATCTAGAAGGAAAATTTAATTGGGATCAAGGAGACGTAATAACATTCTAGAAATTAAGTTTTATCAGAGTAATCACAGCGGAAGCGTGGATTTTTGGGATAATAGAACTAAGTCTAAATTTTGGGTTATTAAGGATTTGCGAATTTCGAGGACGAAATTCAATTAAGGGGGGAGAGTGTAATGCCCCAAAAATTTAAAAGTCCACGCGAACCACATGCTCGAGTTATTAAATTNACGCAAAGGCACGCCATATTTCTTTCTTTCAAACATCTATCACACCATAATATTTATTTGATCATGATTTGAAAGAAAACATGACATACAATTTTATTTTCGTAACTATGTGCATATAGGTGTTAAACTTGTGTTATTTGGTTCCAAAAATATGTTTTTATTTTGTTTAAGGGGCTGCCATGGCTAGGGTATTAATATGGAATGGTTTATAGCCAAAAACATGATAAATAATAAAGAAAACCAGGCTGAAATCGAAGGAAGAGAAACAGGAAAAGGGGGCCGTAGGTTTTGTTTGGGTTTTGTAAGGTGCAAGGTTTGTTTGTGTTGCATGGGGGCTTGGGTCTCGACCAGGCCTGGTGGTTGGGTCCTAGGGGTCATGGTTAGGTCCTAGGAAGGGTCTTAGGAGGGCTAGGGCTCGAGCCTTGGGCTGGGGAAGAGTCCACGTGAAGTGGGACTCTCCCCCAAAGCATGCGCAGGTTCTGCTCGGGAGTTTCAGGGGCTGTGGCTCGGGTTGGGCTGGGCTAGGTGGTCGGTCAGGGTTCAGGGAGATGGTCCAGGGTTGGGGCAGGGTCTGGAGTGGCTTGGGTTGCTGCTGGCTCGAGCCAAACACAAAAACGTGAGGGGAGCACCTTGGAGGCAGCATGTGCGCAGCTGGTGTTTTCTGATTCAGGTGCTTCGTTGCTGGGTGTGGGAGCTTGGGGATGGTCTGTCTGTGGTCTAGTCGTGGTCTAGGGAAGGTTAGGGTCAGGTTGGGTCAAGTGTTTAACAGCTGGTAGTGTCCTAGAAGGAGGAGGAGTCCTATTGTGCCAAAACACTACACACGTACACATGCATGTAAATTGGGTGAGATTCCAGCAAGCTTTTGGTCGGGCCAGGGGTTGTTTTACGGGCTGGGCTTGGTCAGTAGGGTCCCTAGGTGGGTTGGCTAGGTTTTGGCTCAAGGTGGCTCGGGCGTGGCTCGAGTAAATTAGGAGATGGCTCGGTGTGTTCGATAAGGTGTCAATTTCGAATTTAATTAGACTAAAATTGAATCCATGGGTCCACAGGGGTGTCTCATGACTTGGAAGGGTAGAATAAATCTTTAAAATGTTATGTTTAAAATTTTGGATCAAAATAACGAGTTTTGGATTTAATTGGGATTTAATCGCCGCATGGAACGCTAATTAAGGAGTTAATTGAAACGCATAGTTTTAAGCTTTATAAAATTATGAAAAATTATATTTAAGCTTAAATAATTATTAGAAGTCTAAGTTTTTAATTTGGGAATTTTATATTAAGGTTTGGGATTTTTGGGATTAAAACGCATTAATACGTCACATTTAAAGATTAATTTAAAAGTCCTCGATTTAAGCTAAATAAAAATATGATAAAATTCATGTAAGCTTATATAATTATTTGGGACATGTTAGAGTTAAGAAATCAAAGAAAAAGTCAAAACATAGAATGTCGAGGCCAGGGGTAAAACAGTCTTTTTACACCTAAAAAGTAGTAAACGTCATGGCAGTGCCCTGAATGCTGTTTTATGTGCTAATATGATTATTTTCTATAGTTATGGATGCTTATGAAATTTTAAGTGTTAAAATGATATTTTAAACGTTTATGGGATTTTATAAGTTAAAATGATATTTTAAATGTTTAGGGAATTTTATATGTTTATGATTTAATATGTCAAAATGTTATCTTAAATGTTTTGAGGTTAAAATGATTATTTTTAAATGTTTATGAAATGTTCACGATGAAATTATGATTTTTAAATGTCTGTTTGATTTTTATGATTTAAGGAAGACATTTAAAATACATGTTGCATGCTTGATTTCAAAAATNTAGCCTCCGAATTTCCAAAATCCAGAGACGGTGCAGCGACGATGGTGCGGCGATGGAGGAGATTGCACATGGTTGAAATTTCCCAAATCCCCTTTTGAAATTGGCCGAGAGCTTTTCATCATGGGTGGGAAATTAATTGATTCTTAATTAATTATTATTGAAGCTAATGAAGTCATTAATCCAAAATAATTACATGACTTTTGCTTCCATACTACACATGGCCGTGTGTTGCAATGAAGAGGGAGGAGAGATTTTATTTTTGTGTGCAAAAATTCATCATCAATTAAGGAACCCTAATGATGTATTTATAGAATGAGACTCCTAATCTAATTAGGAGTCCATCTCTCACAAGGGATCTAATAATTTCATTATATTTAAACTCACATATATTTAATATATAATGTATTTATCAACATTTAATAATACATGATATAATAATTTCATATACATATATTTTATATCATGATATAAAATATACNTATGTATATAAAATTAAATAACCATTATTTAATTTATAAATTAAATTCTTGATTAATTTAATTCTAGACTCCTCTAGAATATTTATGAGAATTTGTTCATGTTAGTAATCACTACTACTAACACCNCTAAATTCACTAAAAAAAATGATTCCGAACTCATTAAAACCCCGATCGACGATCTGAGAGCGCCAATGTGTCAAGGATACAAATCTTGTTCAAATAATGGAAAATGAAAATTTCAAAGATCAAAATTTTCATTTACCAAATTTGGGCAGGTGCCAGTTTTAGTGAACTCCTTCACAAAACAGACAGTTCCAATTTCCTTCCTTATTTAGCAATCATGCCAACTTCCATTTCTTCCATCCTATGAAATCTGCTCATAAACTCTTTTATAAGATTTTTGTTTGATCTTCATCAAACTATAGTCGCCAAATTTCAACTCCTTGAAATTTGACTATCTCAACGGGAACACAGAATCTGATACTTGTGTGACCCTTAATAGTTCAGAGATATAACTATCCGTGGGTTCACATCTCCATGTGATTCAGAATAACATTTATTCTTATTCGGGTTTACCCTAGTTAACCCCATTCTTTTCAACAACTCTTTGATCAAGAATGTCAGAACTCATTTCTGATTGCACCCATCGGATCATGGTAACAACGTCTAGTAGCATCGCCCCTTGATCCCCTAGGTATCACTGATAGTGCCTGCAAAAACCTTTAGTCATGGTTAGCGTACAGTACGGTCCCTTCAACACATATATCCCGATCGAATCTGCAACTATTGGTATATCGAGAGTTGCATATGAATTCAATAACGATGCGATTTATCTTTGAGTACTAATAGTGGCATGATATGTGCAACTAGGAAAACACCTTTCCCTAAAGCACATTTCTTGCTCTGGCCAGAGACTTCTTGCATTATTAACTCATCAGATCACATAGGATATCTTCACCAGTAGGCGAACGGTGAATCTCCGACTACAATGCATTTGCACTTACGTATTTCGAAACTATACCCAACCTCGCCACCTGATGACCCTCGATGGAGTCGATAAATGGATCAAAGTGCATGCTAGTACGTATAGCCCCTACATTGTCCCGGGTCAAAGGACTAATGGTGTACAACCATAACTGCAGACCATTCCACTCGATAAGTGAGAACCACTTGGACAGTCCGAGGGAGGATTGTTCTGTGCATCATCATATGATCACTCATCTGTGTGAATGGACATCTCCTTGCCCTTGCCAATGAAACATAGCGTTTACACCACAAATGCTAGTCTCAAGCTCGAGCGACCTTTATCCTTGTTTTAGGCGGCTGAATCGACTAGAAACCTGTTTAGAATATACGGTAAACTTCCTAATGAGTTTCATGATCTTACGTTGTGACGCAGACCTTGTGGTACCTATTGTATATTCAAGGACTTTATTTATGCAGCTTGCATGAGTATACAGATAAAGTATAATGCCATAATCGAATAAAATCGTAAAATATTATTAAAATAAATATTGTTTTACATTAGAGTCAATACAGCCCGAGCCACAAGCTGGCTTGTCGGGCACCTACTCTTGCAGTTTTATTGCTTCCAAATCTTCTAAAAACTGGTTATGGCATAAGAGGTTGAACCACTTAAACTTTAAATCTATTGCCTATCTGAGTAACCATGATCTTGTAACTGGTTTCCCAAAATAGATTTTTCAAAAAGAAAAAGTTTGTTCAGCATGTCAGTTTGGCAAAAAAATAAGATCTTCAGTCTGCATGGGATTCATGTATCTATTGTTTATGACAGAGATCCGAGATTAACATCGTCTTTCTGGAAGAGTCTGCAAACAGCGATGGGAACTAAATTGTTATTCAGTACAGCATTCCATCCTCAAACCTATGGTAAGTTTGAATTTGTTATTCAAATTTTAGAGGATCTATTTCGAATTTGTGTCATTGATTTTCAAGGAAGTTTGGAACCGAAGTTGCCTCTAGTGGATTTTACCTACAATAATTGCTACCAATCATCTATAGGGATGACTCTTTATGAGGCACTATATGGAAAGAAATGTAGACTGCACAAAGCCGACAGAAAAGTTATGTCGACAAGCGACGAAGAGAGCCAGAGTTTGTAGTGGGAGACAACGTATTTGTGAAAATAGCACCTATGAAGGGTGTTATGCGATTTGGCAAGAAAAGCAAACTTAGTCCAAGATTCATAGGGCCATTTGAGATTTTGGAGAGGATTGGAACACTACCCTATAAAGTGGCATTGCCACCGATGTTATCTGGAGTACACAATGTGTTTCATATCTCGATGCTGCGAAAGTACATGTCGAACCCTTCACATGTACTAAATCATGAATCTCTGCAATTGACTCCAAATATGACTTATGAAGAAAGGCCAATACAAATCCTCGGTAGGCAAGAAAGAAGACTCCGAAATATAGTCATTCCAATGGTCAAGGTCAAGTGGCTAAATCACTCGGAGGAAGAAGCTACTTGGAAAACCGAGAGGGACTTGAGGAGTCGCTACCCAGAGTTATTCGGTAAGTTCTAATTTCGAGAACGAAATTTTATTTAAGGGAGGGAGGAATTGTAAGGTCCAAAAATAACACGACGTAAACCAACTGCATGCAAATCTAGGCAAAATGGAAAATAACTAATTAAACGATTTTAATTGCTTCATTGATTATGTTTATATGGTCTTAAAGTAGTTTTCTATTCGATTGCATAAAACTGTATTTTTAAAAGATTATTCGAGATGCGATCAATGAACAGAGACCGAGGACTGAAAAATAGAAATATTTTTATTAAATAATTGTTTTTGATTATTTAAAATAAGGTTGATGTTTTATAATATTTTTGAAAATAAGGAGTTTTGATGTGATTTTATACGCCGAGACGTATTTTTTATCGGCATTCTATTTTCAACAAAAACATGAACATTTTGGCAACTCGGCTAATAATTTCACAAACTTGCCTAAACGAAATTTTTTAATTATGCACTAATGGGCTTAATGGGCCTATTTAACCATGTTATCGGGCCTAAGATTGTTTATTTGATAATTAAACAAATAAATAAGCCTAAACCATCCCTATTAAACTAATAAACTCGCCCCCTCCCCTCAATCACAAGGACTCTCCCCTCTCCCCCTCAAATTCACGGCACACACGATTTTCAAGAGGCAAAGCTTCGGTTTTTGCAAGGATTATTCAGCCAAGGGTTTTCGTCGCCGTTCTTCGCATCGTAAACGTATTTCTGTGAGTAATATACGCAAAGGCATGCCATAATTCTTTTTTTTTTCTCATTCTATCACATCCTAATATGTATTTTATTATTGTTTGCATGAAAGACAAGTATCCCTTTTCATTATTTTCATTTTTATGCATAACCATGTGTTTAATGTATGATTTTTGTCCCAAAACTTGTTACATATTTGTGTGAAGGGGCTGCCATGTTTAAGAGATCAAGGTAGAATGTTTTTACACGATTTTAAGGGTCCTAGGATGCACGGTATTGAAGGCACACGGAACTAGAACAAGCTGGAACGAGTTGTAGCATGTTTATGCAATAGGGTCTCGGCTAGAAGGAACCACGGTTCAGGGCTCGACCAGGGCTTGACCAGGGCTAGGGCTAGATGTGGTGGGGTGTTTAGTAGAGTCCTAGCCACGCTAGGACTCATGCATAGCTTCTAGGAAGGAATCCTTGCGCGATAGGACTCCCTCCACGCGAGCCGAGAGCAGCAGCTTGCACGATGGTGTCATGGCTCGGACAAGGGTCTAGGATAGGTCTGTCAAGGTCCTGTGAGGGTCCAGAGGATGAGGGCTCGTTGGTGGCTCGAGGCTAGGAGTCCTAGCCGAGATACATGAATCCTAGTGTGGTAGGAGTCTCGACCACAACACTTGTTTGGAGCAGCGAGCTTCGGTGCGGGTTAGGGCTAAGTCCTAGGAGTCCAGTGGGTCCAGTGGGGTCCATATAGGGCCTAGGAGGAGTTTGGCTCAGGGTGGCTTGGGCTTGGCTCGAGGAAAAACGAGACATGGCTCGAGGGTTTTTGGCTTAGGGTTCGGCTTTTCTGTTTTAAATGGCTAAGGGTTCGAACATGGTTCACGGGGGTCGAATCATGGTTCATGAGGGTAAATTAAATTTAAAAAGTCTGTTTTTAAATTTGAAAATTTTATATTATAGTTTGAAATTAATTCGGGATTAAAACGCACTACGAATTAATAATTACGAAATAAATGAAAAGCCTCGAATTTAAGCCAAATAAAAATGTCAAAAAATTTATTTAAGCTTAAATATTTATTTGGCATGATCTAGAGTCAACGGAAATAAGAAAAAGTCAAAATCGAGAAATTTTACGTCTAGGGGTAAAACAGTCATTTTACACCTGAAAAATGTTAGACGTCATAGAAGTTACCCGAATGCTGAAAAATATGTTTATATGATTATTTTATATGTTAGAATTTTATGATAAAATGTTAATACTAAAAGACATGGTGCATGCTTGGTTTAAAAGAAAATGATTATTAATTGCATGAATTTTAAAAAATGATGAAAATAAGAAATGTTGAAGGAAGTGAAGTAATTGTGACTGATACAATGATACGATAATACGTAAGGCCAAGGCTCAGTTGACGTGTGAGAGTGTCGCTGATGTCCCCTCCGCCCATTACTGTGGTTACATGTAGATGGATCCATCGACCTTGAATACGAAAGTCACGATTAACGATCTGAATTCAACGAAAAGAAAACGTATACGTATATGATGAAAATGAATATGTTTATGATGATATGAAAATGTTTAAGTTTATGCATGATTATAAAATGTTATTTTAAGTAAAAGTATTTTCAATGTTGCATGCGATTGTATATGTATTATTTGTTATAATGATTATGGTTTGCTGAGTCTTTAGACTCACTAGGTGTGATGGATGCAGGCCAGCATGATAATATTGATGTTGAAGGAATTGATGGCTGATCTTACTGGACTAAAGGTGTACGTAGTTAGAGGACCAGCGCTAGTTTTTTTCCGCAGTTATGATTTAAAGTTTATGTTAAAGATTTTTACGACTTTTATTATGCTTTTGATTGGTTTTGAGAGGTTGATAAAGTTGGCTTTATTTTGAAATATTGCTAAACTTAGGATTGGTAAAACGTTTGATGATTTTATGCTTTGAACTATTTCATTTGAATTTTCAAATATAGTTGGTTGTTTATTTGTAAAATGATATCANAGGGTAAAAAAAAAATTTATAGTACTTTTAAAACAAAACGAGTAGTGGACGTTTCACCCCTTCTTTTATTTCGAGAAAGATTCCACAAGAATATTTGATTGGTACAACTTTTATACAAACGCACTTCAGCTCAATTCACCAACCCGATTGAGCTGAAATTCCTATTCAAACAACTTAATATGTTCAAAAATACTTTTTTGACAGTTACAATGATTCTCACAATATAATAAAGTTCGTGTAATCAAAAGACAACTGAGAAAAAATTTGCACAAAATCATCATTAATCGATATGATAGATCTTTTCAGTGTGTACAAATCGGCATGAGATAAGATTATGAGTGATGTCGATGATCAATATTATGATAGATTTATAGTAGTAGTTGTCGTAATATTTCTAATGCATTATCTATTTATAGATGTTGATCCAAGTAAATAAATATAATCATTACTCATAGTCGTACAAGATTCCAGACAATCTTGCAGAGAATATCACGTATCATCATCTTCTTTCCAGTTATAGTACTAGACAATTTTAAAAAAATGACATCCTCAAATATATTCCAAATACATTTAAAAATATTATATTCTTAAGAGTAGGTCTCTTGTGAGACAATCTCACGAATCTTTATCTGTGAGACGGGTCAACATATCGATATTCACAATAAAAAGTAATACTCTTAGCATAAAAATTAAAACTTTTTCATTGATTACCCAAATAAGATATTTGTCTCACAAAATACGATCCGTGAGACCGTCTCACATAAATTTTTGTCTTTTCTTAAATATATAATTACCAAAATTAAAAAATAAAATACCCTCTTGTTGGGGTGCCGTGTCCGTTAGCAGTCCAGTAGATTGCCATTTGCCACCCAGAGCTTGTTTATATACGCTTTAAGGTATTCATACTAAACGCCCAAAGTTTTGAAGTTTGTGGCGAAAATGGGAGAAAATAGCAGAGTTTGCGTGACGGGGGCGGGAGGCTACATTGCTTCATGGCTGATCAAGCTGCTTCTTTCCAAATCTTACATCGGTTCATGGCACAGTCAGAGATTCGGGTTATTTTTTTGTTTTATCAATTTTTGCATGCAGTATAGTGCTTGGATTAGATTGGATTTTTTCCCGGAAATATTGGTAAAGTTAACCTAGGTACTTTGTTAGCATGTGTTTGAGTGACTCGTTGATCCTATGAGTGATTCTTGATTTTTAATTAAATCGGTTTTGATGATCAGCTGATAGTTTATGTAGTTGCTCGCAGTTTATAGGAATGGGGGTAAATCATTGGAATTCATTCGAGGTGATATCTATGCTTGTCAATTTCGAGCTCGAACTCGAGCCACTAATTGAATTAGTTCGTACTTTGAATTGAAACCTGGTATTGTGTATTAAACTTTGAATAGCATTTACGAACTTTTCTTTGGGAATAAACCTTGCATATGAAATTTCACAAGCACACGTTTGAGTTTGATACAAAACAAAAATGAAAAAGAGGTTGAAGAAAATCAATCTCACGAGTCATTTGGGTTCACAAGTATTGTTTCAAATATCTGTTCGTGAACTTGGATATTGAGTTTGACTTTGCCTGGGAACTGGTTGTTCATTCACACCTTGGATGATAGTCTGACGCTGGGTTTACTGCCTTTAGGGTTGACTGGTGCATGTTTTGTGCTCCTTTGTTTCTTCTTTCCTATCTTTTAACCTGTCCATGATTTTTTATGTGCAAATACCTGTATTCGACAAAAACGACCTGGAAACATATCATATACTTGCTTGGGGATATTATTTTTGATCGACTCTTTAATCTGTTATGCTCGTACTCTATATTAATAAAAATCATTGTGGTTGCTAGTGTAAAATAATTTTGCTTTTCAGTGTTACTGATGTGTCATATGACTTTCTTCTTGTTTGTTGCAGGGTATGACAAAAATGTTCAGCTGAAAAGCCTTGAGTATGCAGCTGAGAAGCTTAAACTTTTTAAGGCAGATTTGCTGGATTATAACTCAGTGCTTGCGGCAGTTGATGAATGTGATGGAGTATTCCATGTTGCCAGCCCAGTTCCTAGAGGCTTTGTTCCAAATCCAGAGGTATGATTTTCAAACTCTTTACTTAATTTAAAAATTAAATTGATATTCGAGAACATGTTTGTCTGAACATAGTGACACCAACTTCTTGACTTTCCGTGAGTGCTAAATTGGTTTGAAGGACAATTCCGCATACTTTCTTGCATAAATTTGCTGACATGACATCTTTGCAGGTAGAACTCGTTGAGCCTGCAGTAAAAGGTACACTTAATGTCTTGAAGGCATGCTCTGAAGCTAAAGTCAGACGTGTTGTTTTTGTATCGTCAGCAGCTGCTGTTGTGATGAACCCCAACTTGCCCAAGGATCAATTGCTGGATGAGACATGTTGGTCAGATGCAGAATACTGCAAGATGACAAACGTAATTGCTAGTGGATTGCCAATAACTTGAAATACTATTTTGTGCTTCTCATTGGACAATTTATAGAATCTATATTTGATCACTTGATTCTATATCCACAGAACTGGTATTGTTATTCGAAAACAATGGCAGAGATCGAGGCTCTGGAGTATGCAAAGAAAAGTGGACTTGAGGTTATATCTTTGTGTCCCTGCCTTGTACTGGGACCGATGCTGTTGCAGAAGGTAAACGCTAGCAGTCTTGTTCTCATCAACCTTTTGAAAGGTATTACCTTTGACCATTGTTTCTTGTTGCATTGCTTAATTTAGTTTATTTCATTTTCTTTAATTTTCTCTAAATAAATATTATTTTTTAAAATTTCAGCTATTTACTATGTTGTTATCTTTTAAAATTTAATGTCGACTGCGTCATGGCCAAACTGAAGGTCGTAGACTTTAGGTCTGGTGATTAAAAGTAATCTTATTGTGTCTTTCCCAGCTTCTATATATTTACAGAATGAAGATTATATTTGAATTGTCCATTGGAGTGTTGGTTTATTTAAAATAACACAGGGGGTCTTTATGCGATTTACCACTAAAACCCAAGAATTTATGAAAGTTTACACAAATGGAAAGCCTTTAAAGTACCTTTTCTCCTTATTTCTCTAAACAGGCTTCACGTTTACACATTTGTGTGCAGCCTTTTGATTATCCCATATAACACTGCTTTGTACACTGTGTTCGATCCTGTAGGAGGAAATGAACAAGTGGTTAACCGCTTCCGGAAGGTGGTGGATGTACGTGATGTAGCTGAAGCGTTAAAATTTGTCTACGAAACACCTGAAGCTGAAAGTCGGTATATATGCATGGCGCACACGGTTTCATATCAGGGTATGGTGGAAATTTTGAGGGAAATGTATCCTAACTATGAGTATCCCAAGAGGTAAGAATGTTTCACCGTGAAACATCAACTCTTAAGGAGTTTCACTTGATAAAGATGTACCATACACTTTTTTCAGCTTCAAAGAGGAGGGAGATGACACGCTGAAGCTCACTTCGGAGAGACTGCAGAAACTGGGTTGGAGGTACAGGCCGCTTAAAGAAACACTTGTTGATGCGGTGGAGAGTTACGAACAGATGTCCATGCTTGATTCATGATGCAACATAAATATCCAGTTGGAACAAATCAGTTCTATGCGTCAGGGCGAGCATTTCCAATAACTTGAATTCTCGATCTTTAAATGGACTTCGACTTGGTGTGTTACCAAATACAGTACTCCATGGTGTTCTTTCCAAGTGATTAATTTAAAGATTATTGAAACATGAACTACTTTTTAACTTTAAAATCTTAATAAATTTTTTTACTTCAAACATAATTTCGAAATTCACAATTTAACATAACTTAACATTTACATAAATCAAAATAATTTAACATTTAAAATCTAAGTGTATAAAAATTCATAAATCGTCAAATAACATATTTCAACTCTATCCTTTAATATGATCATAGTAACTTCAAAATAAATCATAAAAATCTGTAATTAACTCATTAATAAAATCCTTTAAAACTTTGACTATCAAGTTAATGCGAAAAATAAAATCCCCCGGGAGTGTACTGTCGGACTCGATTCACTCAAGCATGAGCGCCTTCCTCAAAATCATCATCACCTGCAGCATTCAAATCTAGTGAGTCTAATGACTCAGCACGTTCTAAACAGGAGTAGCAAATAATACATATACAAGCACATGCAATAAAATCATACTTTTATTCAAAATAAGCTTATAATCTTAAATAAATCATAAATCGTAAAGCTTTCAATCATTTTGGATGAAGTTTGATCCTTGAAAGTGACTAGCTTTTATCTTCTGGTTGACTGATCACTGTTAGCTCACCATTGCGCATGGAAACGGGCACTAGGCACTGACGTAAAATGAAAATACGATCGTTAGGCTTCATCTGGGGCCTTCTCCGGTAAACGATCTCCCTCTAGAGACTTCTCACTCTAGATATTCTCAAAAATCATATATCATATCCTCTTTGTCACATTCAATTCATTTCTTTCAAAATATTTTTTTTTCCTTTTTAATCATAAAATATCACGTCCTTTCCAATTTCGTAAAATAACATTTTAATAGTAAAAAGTGCACAGTTTTACCATAAATAATAAAATCTCATATTTTCATCATAAACGTTATAACATATCATTTAACACGCGTTCTAATCCCTCGGGACACTTCCAAACATTTCGTACTACCTAGGTATAAAATGACTGTTTTGCCTCTGGACTTAAAATTTCTCGATTTTGACTTTTTCTTACTTTTATTGACTCGAGACTATCCCAAATAATTATTTAAGCTTAAATTTAATTTTTAATATTTTTATTTAACGTAAACTCGTGGATTTCGATTTTAATTCCTTAATTAATAATTCCTGAGGCGTTTAATTTCTCGAATTAATTCAAACTTAAAATATTTTCTTTCCAAACTTTAAACATAAACTTTTTATTTCTAAAATAAGCTCGTGAACCATAAACCGACCCTCGTGGACCATGGTTCGAACCCTTTTCTCCTAAACCCTAAGTTCGAACCCTACCCTTCCATCTCGAGACACGGCCCAATTTCATCGAGCCATGGCTAAGCCACTTTAGCCCATTCACTGATCAGACCCTCATGGCCCTTTCTGAACCCTCTTGGACAAGCACCGCAGCCCCCAACCCACGCAAAGTTACCCTACGCAAGCTCCGAGTCGCGGCGCCCTCTTCTAGCCTCACTAGGACTCTAGCTCACACTAGGACTCTTTTACTCCAGCAATCACCGACCCTCTCGCACCCTAGCCATCCCTGGACCTTGTTCCTACCTCTGCTCTCCAGCCTAAGCCATCGTCGAGCCTCCTACGCACACATGGGAAGAGTCCTAGCCCTATTGGATTCCTCCTCGGCTGCTGTCAATGAGTCCTAGCCATGCTAGGACTCTTCTTAACATGAAGCCATGTCCAGCACGACCACCTGCCCAGGCCCAGGTCGAGCCGCATGCCCTCCTTCCCCTAGCCGAACTCTTACATGCCAAAATTTCCATGAAAACCTTAGGACACTACCCCTCACCATGCACGGAACCTTCTAGCTCTTGTCCAGCCCTCATCTCGCACCTAAACGGCACTTGTTCCATCTCTTAAACGTCCTATGTTTACGGTGTACTCGTTGGAAATCATAACACGTTCATATACGCATAAGAATCTTCAAAACTTTGAAAGTAATCGTCAAAACGATAACCAATTTGAAGTCAAATATTTTGCATGCGAAAATACATAAAACATGCATATTATGATTCGAATGATGCGTCAAAAAAATTTAGAAACGTGCATTTGCGTTTTAGAACGCTCGAATATACTATCGTCGCCGTGGAGTGCGAAGAAGGACGAACGGGCAACGAAGAACTCCTTGTATTCTCCTCTCCAAATTTTCGAAAATTATGTGTGTGTGAAGTGTACGATTTCGGCTGGTTTGTGTTCTTAGAAACCCTAGGTTTTATTTTATAGATTTTAATTTGCATGATAATGAGCTTTGGTTTTGGGATTTTATGTTTAGAAGAAATTATGCCTACTAATCTTAGGTAAATTAGGCCCAATAACACTTATTTAATTGAAAAATAAAAGTTTATAAAAATTAGTTTTCAGATATAATAGTTTTGATCTTTTAAAAGTCTCTCGTTTGCCCAAAACCAGCTAACCGGATAAAATCGAGCTCGTCTCGTAAAATAGTTTAAACTCTACAAATTTTAGAAAAATTTAATCATATTAATAAGCCTTGAAAAATATTTATTTTATCTTGGTCGTCCCCGATCTCCTTTCCCCAGCCAATTATCGAGTATTCAGATAAAATCTTCAATCCTCATGAAATCATGTCATCTAATCATTTAATCATATAATATGCATCATGTAAACATTTAAAATCAATTAAATAAAACAATTAAGCAATTTAATTCATTTGCATGCATGTGGTTTACGAAGGTTGGCTTTTGGAGGTTGCAAATCCTCCCCCCCCTTAAATAAAATTTTGTCCTCGAAATTAAAACTTACCACATATTTCGGGATAGCGACTCCTCATCTCTGACTCAGTCTCCCAAGTGGCTTCTTCCTCCGTGTGATTTAGCCATTTGACTTTGACCATTTTTATCACCTTGTTCCGCAATTTTCTCTCTTGTCTACCCAAGATTTGAGTAGGCCTCTCCTCATAAGACATGTTTGGTGTAAGTTACAGTAGCTCAAAGTTAAATACATGTGAGAGGTTCGACATGTACTTGCGGGGCATCGCTATGTGGAAGGCATTGTGGACTCCTGCGAGATTAGGTGACAACGTCACTCGATATGCTAATACCCCCACTCTTTCGAGTATCTCGAATGGTCCAATGAATCTTGGACTAAGTTTGTCTTTTTTACCAAATCTCATAACACCCTTCATAGGTGCTATCTTTATAAACACATGATCACCTACTGCAAACTCGAGATCTCATCTTCTTTTGTCCGTTTAGCTCTTTTGTCGACTCTGCGCAGTTTTCATTCTATCTCGAATCTTGGCGACCATTTCTACGGTGTGATGAAATATCTCGGGTCCCATCGTAGTCCTTTCTCCTACCTCGTCCCAATGAATAGATGATCTACATTTCTTTCCGTAGATTGCCTCGTATGGAGCCATTCCTATAGATGAATGATAACTATTATTGTAAGCAAACTCCACTAGAGGTAGCTTCGGTTCCTAAATTCCTTGGAAATCGATCACGCATGCTAGGAGTAAATCCTCTAAAATCTGTATGACTCTCTCAGACTGACCGTCGGTCTGAGGATGAAATGCGGTACTGAATAGTAGCTTAGTTCCCAATGCTGCATGTAGAATCGTCCAAAACGATGAAGTGAAACGTGTGTATCTATCCGACACTATAGACACTGGAATCCCATGCAGTCTAACTATCTCTCGAATATATAACTCCTCATATTGAGTCATGGAAAAAGTCATCTTGATTGGTAGGAAATGTGCTGATTTAGTAAGACGGTCCATGTGGCGTACCATACTTTTACCATTCAAAATTTGCGGAAAAATTTAAAATTTTCTTAAACATAAAATAACCTTCAAAGCTTGCCATAAAATATCTCAACCAAGTCCCCCATAACACATGGTTGTTCAACATAACTACAATAAAATTTGCTAACAAAAGGTTTGCTCAAAGTGTTTCCATCAAAATATGAAATCAGAGTAATTTAACTTTTGCATAAAACTTAAACATGGCGGTCCTCGGGTTTAGCCTCCCGCTCATTCCAAGCCTGCCACTCGGTCGCCACCTCATGTCTCCTCATCAACATACTCGCCTGCATCGATCAAGTTTAGTGAGTCTTAAGACTCAACACGTATAAACCGGAATAACGAGTATTACGTAATAAAACCACATGCAACTTTAAAATAGAGCGTACGTACTAAAACTTGAACTGACATACTTGAACATCATGAACTTAAATTAGACGTGCCATCAACATAAAGCTTTTCTTAAACATACTTGCATCATAAACTTGAGCGTACGTAACGTAATTTTGCGTAGAGGCATGTTTCAAAGCGAGTGACCCATAACATAATAAAGCCTGATCAGACACACCACAGTACTGGGCTGACAGGGACGTATCCACTGCCGCATACATAAGATCCCCGTTCATAAGTTTAACTGGTGGATTGGTCCCTGGTCATAAGTTTACCGCTTCCCAATCCTGATCTGAACCCGTTCATAAGTTTAACGGGGCGGAGAGGTCCTCGGCCACGTTCACCGACTTCCAAACCCATTCATACATTTGGTCACAAGACAATTAGCATACCTCAAAACTTAAAATATTTTCCTGTACATCATACATACTTACTTGGCGTTGAGGGATTCATTTGATTTCACTTAGGCCGCTGCTGCACATACTAAATGAATTTCAACACTTAATTTGCATAAATTTGACGTAGGTACTCGAGCTCACCACCGAAGTGCATAAATAGCTGATGTCATTCTAGATCACTCGGGACTTGACCTCGTTTAATCATACTAACCATGACATTAAACCCCGAACCAAACTCTAAGGTGTCGTGTGAAACCTTCCCAACAATAAATTACATGAACTCACTACTACAACTTGAAAAGAAGTGGGTAACCAAACATTCGTACAGAATGAATGGCGCTCGGGCGGTAAAGCATTACCGCTCGGGCGCCGAGCTCGCAGAACAAAACTCTCGGCAGAAAGAGTGGCGCTCGGGCGGTAAAATGTTACCGCTCGGGCGCAGAGTTTTCTGATGTTATACATTGGACAGAACGAGTGGCGCTCGGGCTGTAATAAATTACTGCTCGGGCGCCGCGTCTCCTGGACTCCGCGACTTAAAATCTTATACTCTTCGAATTCGATTACACAAATGGTGAACAACGCCTCGAGACCCATCCTAGGACACTATGGAACTGACTTGACTCCACAATTGTCCCAATCATCTCCAAGGAAATGACGAACCCCACGTAACACAATAACTCTCATAAACTAAAATTTTGACACAACAAAATAGCTTTACGACCACTCGATCTTCAAAGTGCCTAACGACGCGAAACAAAACGTCAAAGACCAACCCAACATCATTAAAACCAACCTAAATGCAGCAACGATCACCCGTCGATCCCCAACAAAGCCTGCAACTATAAAACTTCAAGAATTCATCAATAACATATTTTTCGGAAAAACACAGTTTGAGCAGTCCCTCGAAAACGGTCATACCTCACTCAATTTTTATCTAAAAGTTTCGAATTTTATATCAAATCGAAGGTATCAAGAAGTTCTACGATTTTTGTGTTGAAAGTTTTCTCAAAATAATGACCAAAAATTCGCAGTAATTAAAAAAAAAACAGCGAAACTAATTTAGATCTAAAATCTATTTCAAAACTGATCCAAATCCTTTTCCGCTCAAACGACGAACGTAACACACATATTTTTACGCATAAACAACGCAACACGTAATATGACATGATCGATGCAGCAAAAGAAATATTATACGTGCCTTTTGATGATAAACTTTACCCAAGCGGCGATACCGAAGCAGGAACGGAGCGAGGCTTGATCCGGGACGACTTGCGGCTCGAATTTCTTGCAATAAAATCACCGAAAAGTGCTGAAATTCTTTGGAGGGAGGGGTGGCTGCTGAGTCTCACAAGAACCCTAGGTTTTTCACTCCTTTTTTTTTTTTAAAAATAAAACTAGAATGAATTGTGTGTGTGTGTGTGTGTTGTGTCGTGTGGTGTGTGTGTGTAAAAGTGTGTTTTGGTGGAAAATGTGTGTGTGTGTTTTAATTAGGGGTATATAATTTGCTTAATGATAATTAAAAGTGTTACTTAAAAGTTAATCCCCTAATTACCAAAATAAAATACACCATGCTAACTTTAAGAGCTTAAAAAAAATTCTAAAATCCCTAAACACAATAATAAGGCTTTTAAAATGCTAAACTAATTAAATTATTTAAAATGCCTCACCCTCAACTTAAATAAAATACTGCATTTTAAATTGTCAATATCGTCACCGGTCTCTTTTCCTCGATCCCGCTTCGAATAATCGCCTGGAACATGAAACTTGAAAAACATTTTAACGTGCATCATATAAACATTAAAATAATGCAATTTAAATAAATCATGCATCACTAAAATCATTTTAAACTTAAATAAAATATTTAACAATTTAAATAAATGCATGGGTTATACGTGTACTGAATTTGGCACTACAGTTCCTCCCCCACTTATAAAAATTTCGTCCTCGAAATTAAATCTTACCAAATTTGCCTCTGACTCCCAAGTGGCTTCTTCCACTGATTGGTTTAGCCACCGGACTTTGACCAACTTGGTCACTTTGTTTCGTAGCCTCCGCTCCTGTCTGTCTAGGATTTGGATAGGTCTTTCCTCGTACGACAGGTCTGGAGTCAACTGCAATAGCTCGTAGCTCAGGACATGCGAAGGATTAGCCAAATATTTCCTCAGCATCGAGACATGGAACACATTATGTACCCCAGCCAGATTCGGCGGGAGGGCTACACGGTAAGCTAATGTCCCAACTCTGTCCAAAATCTCGAACGGTCCAATAAACCTCGGACTCAGCTTGCCTCTCTTCCCAAATCTCATAATGCCCTTCATGGGTGCTATCTTTACAAAAACGTGATCACCAACGGCAAACTCGAGATCTCTCCTTCTCTTATCAGCATAACTCTTTTGGCGAATCTGGGCGGTCTTCATTCTATCTCTAATTTTGACCACCACATCTGCAGTCTGTTGAACTATCTCTGGGCCAAGATTTGCTCTCTCACCAATTTCATCCCAATGAACCGGTGATCTGCACTTTCTTCCATACAAAGCCTCGTAGGGAGCCATACCTATAGATGATTGGAAGCTGTTGTTGTAGGTAAACTCCACTAGAGGTATCTTAGACTCCCATGTCCCCTGAAAATCAATCATACAGGCTCTCAGCAAATCCTCTAATATCTAAATCACTCGCTTAGTCTGGCCATCTGTCTGCGGGTGAAAAGCTGTGCTGAACAGCAACTTTGTCCCCATGGCTACATGTAAGCTCTTCCAGAAGGACGACGTAAACCTCGGGTCCCTGTCGGACACAATTGAAACTGGGAACCCATGTAAACGGACTATCTCCCTGATATAAAGCTCCGCATGCTGCGTCATGGAGAAAGTCGTCTTTACTGGCAAAAAGTGTGCTGACTTAGTGAGTCGATCCACTATGACCCAAATAACATTAAAACCTCTGACTGATCTAGGCAATCCAACGACGAAGTCCATACTGATATTCTCCCATTTCCACTCTGAAATAGGGAGCGGCTTAAGCATTCTTGCTGACCTCTGATGTTCAGCTTTCACTTGCTGACAAGTAAGACATTCTGATACGAATCTGCGAATGTCCCTCTTCATCCCCGGCCACCAATACAAGATCTGCAGGTCCTTGTACATCTTGGTACCTCCTTGGTGGATTGAATACGGAGATGCATGTGCCTCTGTCAGAAGATCCTGTTTGATCGAATTAACACTAGGCACTTACATTCTATCTCTGTATTTCACAATGCCATCTGAAACTGTGTAAAGTACGCTGCCCTTAGCTTCATCCTTCAGTCTCCATTTCTGCAACTGCTCGTCTGAAGACTGTCCTTGACGGATACGGTCTAGTAAATCAGACTTGACTGTCAGATTAGACAGCCTCGGAGCTCTGCCCTTAGGATAGACCTCTAGACCAAATTTCTGAATCTCAGACTGAAGCGGTCTCTGAGCTGACAACTGAGCGACAACGGCCACTTTTCTGCTCAAAGCGTCTGCGACAACATTAGCCTTCCCTGGATGGTAGCTAATTTCGCAGTCGTAATCTTTCACAAGTTCCAACCACCGTCTCTGTCTCATATTCAGCTCTTTCTGCGTGAAGAAATATTTGAGACTCTTGTGGTCGGTGAAAATCTGACATTTCTCGCCATATAGATAGTGTCTCCAAATCTTCAACGCAAACACCACGGTGGCTAACTCCAGATCGTGAGTCGGATAGTTTTTCTCGTGCACCTTCAATTGTCTGGAAGCATAAGCTATGACCCGACCCTGCTGCATCAATTCTGCGCCTAACCCGAGTTGAGATGCATCGGTATATAACACAAAGTCTCCTTGCCCTGATGGCATGGCCAGCACCGGCGCTGAAATAAGAGCTTGCTTCAAAGTGTCGAAGCGCTTCTGACATTCATCACTCCACACAAATTTGGCATTTTTCTTGGTTAGTGAAGTGAGTGGCACTGCTATCGACGAAAATCCCCGAATAAACTTACGGTAGTAACCGGCTAAACCCAGAAAGCTGCGGACTTCTGATGCATTCTTCGGCTCAACCCATTCCTTAACGGCTGCTACCTTCGCTGGGTCCACCTCAATACCACTGCTAGATACTATATGCCCCAAGAATGCAACTTTCTACAACCAAAACTCGCACTTACTAAACTTTGCAAACAACTTACGGCCCTGCAAGGTCCATAAAACTGTCCTCAAGTGCTGGCTGTGCTCCTCATGGCTCTTCGAGTATATAAGAATATCGTCAATGAATACTATGAAAAACTGGTCGAGGAACGGCTGAAATACTCGGTTCATGAGGTCCATTAAAATAGCTGGAGCATTTGTCAATCCAAATGGCATCACTAAGAACTCATAATGCCCATATCTAGTCTTGAAGGCTGTCTTGTGAACATCTGCATCTTTCACCTTCAGCTGATGATACCGCGATCAAAGATCTATCTTAGAGAACACTGAAGCTCCCTGCAACTGATCGAACAAGTCCTCGATCCTTGGAAGTGGGTATTTGTTTTTGATCGTTACCTTGTTCAACTCTCGGTAATCGATACACAGCCTCATGTTCCCTTCCTTCTTCTTTACAAACAGCACTGGTGCACCCCATGGAGAGAAACTAGGGCGAATAAATTCCTTATCAAGAAGCTCCTGAATCTGCTGTTTGAGCTCTAGCATCTCAGCTGGAGCTAGTCGGTACGGTGCCTTGGAGATTGGCACTTTGCCTGGCATAAGATCAATGGAAAACTCCACCTCTCTATCCGGTGGAAGTCCTGTGACGTCGTCAGGAAAGACGTCTGGGAAGTCTCTGACTACCGGCACATCTGATATAGAAGGAGTGGGCACGTCCGGTGCTGAGATAACGCTGGCCAAGAAGGCCTGACACCCCTTCGAAATGAGTCTCTGTGCCTGCATGCAAGAGATCACGCGCGGGAAACTCCTCCATCTGGCTGGCTCAAAAAAAAACTGCTCCATGCCCAATGGTCTGACTAACACTGATCTCTTCTGAAAGTCGCTAAGAACTCTGTTCTTAGTCAGCCAGTCCATTCCCAATATGATGTCGAATTCTGGCATTGGCAATAGGATTAAATCTTCATATACTAGGTGGCCATGCAGTTCTAGATCGATATCTCAGGCCACACTGGTAGCTATCAGCTCTTCCCCTGATGGGACTGTCACTGAGAAGTTCACGTCTAGGAAATGGACTTGAGGTCCAAATGATTAGCAAAAGTCTCCGATATGAAAGAGTGAGTGGCTCCTGAGTCTATCAGTGCAGTGATGGATAATCTCTTAATAAAAATATTTCCTGAGATGCGTTAGCACAACACAAAACTTATATCCCCAACATACAAACAGTAACCTAAAGTATACTAGAACTCAATATCCCAAGTCACACAAAATATTACTGGCACCCTAATAATCCTAAGCAAAATTTCCACAAGCATGGCAAAATAATACTGGGTTTAGGTAGAAAAGTTTACCAGTCAGTAAAGTGGTGTCTGGATCCGCCTCCTGTGCGTGCAGGGCGAACACCCTGCCCTGGGTTGGCTGCTTCCACTGGGGGCACTCCTTCACAATGTGGTCACTGGACCCGCATTTAAAGCATTTGCCTGCTCCATACAAACACTGGCCCCTATGCCGACGATTGCACTTTGAGCACACGGGGTATTCTGGCTTCAGAGGAAGTCCCTGATGCTGGATTGGATCCTTGCCCTGCGGCGGTCCATGATACTGCTTCTTCCCTGGCGGCCCCTGGAGAGGCCTCCTATGCTGGGGTCGCTGATGCTGCTGCTGCTGGTACTGCGGAGCCTGATAGGGCCTCTTGCCCTGCCTGTCAGCCTCAATATCTCGCTGGTCTTGCTCTGCCGCCAGCGCTCTAGATACGGCGACTGCATAGGTAGCAGGGCCAGCTACCCTCACATCACGGCGCAAGATCGGCCGCATGAAATGCCTCAGCTTTGCTTGGGCATCATTCTCAATGAGGGGTACGAAGTAACACCCCCTCTCAAACTTTCTGACAAAATCTGCCACAATACTGTCTCCCTGTATCAGTGTCATAAATTCCCTGGTCAGACGAGAGCGTACCTCTTCAATGAAGTATTTGGCATAGAACACCTCTTTGAATCCGTTCCACGACAGAGTCTGCAAGTTTACTGCCACTGATGCACTCTCCCACCATAATCTAGCATCCCCTAACAGCAAGAATATAGCGCATCTGACCCTGTCAGCGTCAGTCAGCTCCATAAAGTCAAATATTACCTCGATGGATTTGATCCATCCCTCAGCTACCATCGGGTCAGTAGTACCCGAAAACTCCTTCGGACTCATCCTCCTGAACCTCTCATATACTGCCTCTGGTCTAGGCCTCTCCTCAGGGCCTACAACAGTCTGGTTCCTCGCAAACTGTGTGAAGAATTGCGTCATACCAGCAAGCATCTGCGCCTGCATATCCGGAGGTGGACGAGGAGGAGTGACCCTCTCCTCATCACGATGCTCTCTGTCCTCCTCCCTAGCTTCCCGGTTAATCATACGTCTAGGAGGCATACTGTTCCAATGAATTACCCAACACGTAAACCCAACATGCATGAATATGATGTAAATGACATACGATGCACGAAATTTGAACTTAAACATGAACATGTTGAGATCATGGCTTAATGCGTACTACATAGCATAAATTTTTTTTGAAACTTTAAAACTTACAAACTTGAGGTGTGACTTTGTGAGCTTCTTGCGGCTGGCGGTAGGCGTAACCCTTTACAAGAACACGGCTCTGATACCAACTGTGGCGTACCGTACTTTTACCATTCAAAATTTGCGGAAAAATTTAAAATTTTCTTAAACATAAAATAACCTTCAAAGCTTGCCATAAAATATCTCAACCAAGTCCCCCATAAGACATGGTTGTTCAAAATAACTACAATAAAATTTGCTAACAAAAGGTTTGCTCAAAGTGTTTCCATCAAAATATGAAATCAGAGTAATTTAACTTTTGCATAAAACTTAAACATGGCGGTCCTCGGGTTTAGCCTCCCGCTCAGTCCAAGCCTGCCCCTCGGTCGCCACCTCCTGTCTCCTCATCAACATACTCGCCTGCATCGATCAAGTCTAGTGAGTCTAAAGACTCAACACGTATAAACCGGAATAACGAGTATTACGTAATAAAACCACATGCAACTTTAAAATAGAGCGTACGTACTAAAACTTGAACTGGCATACTTGAACATCATGAACTTAAATTAGACGTGCCATCAACATAAAGCTTTTCTTAAACATACTTGCATCATAAACTTGAGCGTACGTAACGTAATTTTGCGTAGAGGCATGTTTCAAAGCGAGTGACCCATAACATAATAAAGCCTGATCAGACACACCACAGTACTGGGCTGACAGGGACGTATCCACTGCCGCATACATAAGATCCCCGTTCATAAGTTTAACGGGTGGATTGGTCCCTGGTCATAAGTTTACCGCTTCCCAATCCTGATCTGAACCCGTTCATAAGTTTAACGGGGCGGAGAGGTCCTCGGCCACGTTCACCGACTTCCAAACCCATTCATACATTTGGTCACAAGACAATTAGCATACCTCAAAACTTAAAATATTTTCCTGCACGTCATACATACTTACTTGGCGTTGAGGGATTCGTTGGATTTCACTTGGGCCGCTGCTGCACATACTAAATGAATTTCAACACTTAATTTGCATAAATTTGACGTAGGTACTCGAGCTCACCACCGAAGTGCATAAATAGCTGATGTCATTCTAGATCACTCGGGACTTGACATCGTTTAATCATACTAACCATGACATTAAACCCCGAACCAAACTCTAAGGTGTCGTGTGAACCCTTCCCAACAGTAAATACATGAACTCACTATTAGAACTTGAAAAGAAGTGGGAAACCAAACATTCGTACAGAATGAATGGCGCTCGGGTGGTAAAGCATTACCGCTCGGGCGCCGAGCTCGCAGAACAAAACTCTCGGCAGAAAGAGTGGCGCTCGGGCGGTAAAATGTTACCGCTCGGGCGCAGAGTTTTCTGATGTTATACACTGGACAGAACGAGCGGCGCTCGGGCGGTAATAAATTACCGCTCGGGCGCCGCGTCTCCTGGACTCCGCGACTTAAAATCTTATACTCTTCGAATTCGATTACACAAATGGTGAACAACGCCTCGAGACCCATCCTAGGACACTATGGGACTCCACAATTGTCCCAATCATCTCCAAGGAAATGACGCACCCCACGTAACACAATAACTCTCATAAACCAAAATTTTGACACAACAAAATAGCTTTACGACCACTCGATCTTCAAAGTACCTAACGACGCGAAACAAAATGTCAAAGACCAACCCAACATCATTAAAACCAACCTAAATGCAGCAACGATCACCCGTCGATCCACAACGAAGCCTGCAACAATAAAACTTCAAGAATTCATCAATAACATATTTTTCGGAAAAACACAGTTTGAGCAGTTCCGCAAAAACGGTCATAACTCACTCAATTTTTATCCACAATTTTTGGATTTTATATCAAATCGAAGGTATCGAGAAGTTCTACGATTTTTGTGTTGAAAGTTTTCTCAAAATCATGACTGAAAATTCGCAGTATTTAAAAAAAAAGCAAAACGTGAATTTAGATCTAAAATCTATTTTAAAACTGATCCAAATCTTTTTTCGCTCAAACGACGAACGTAACACATATATTTTTACGCATAAACAACGCAACACGTAATATGACATGATCGATGCAGCAAAAGAAATATTATACGTGCCTTTTGATGATAAACTTTACCGAAGCGGGAACGGAGTGAGGCTTGATCTGGGACGACTTGCGGCTCGAATTTCTTGCAATAAAATCACCGAAAAGTGCTGAAATTCTTTGGAGGGAGGGGTGGCTGCTGAGTCTCACAAGAACCCTAGGTTTTTCACTCCTTTTTTTTTTAAAATAAAACTAGAATGAATTGTGTGTGTGTGTGTTGTGTCGTGTGGTGTGTGTATGTAAAAGTGTGTTTTGGTGGAAAATGTGTGTGTGTGTTTTAATTAAGGGTATATAATTTGCTTAATGATAATTAAAAGTGTTACTTAAAAGTTAATCCCCTAATTACCAAAATAAAATACACCATGCTAACTTTAAGAGCTTAAAAAAAATTCTAAAATCCCTAAACACGATAATAAGGCTTTTAAAATGCTAAACTAATTAAATTATTTAAAATGCCTCACCCTCAACTTAAAATAAAATACTGTATTTTAAATTGCCAAGATCGTCACCGGTCTCTTTTCCTCGATCCCGCATCGAATAATCGCCTGGAACATGAAACTTGAAAAACATTTTAACGTGCATCATATAAACATTAAAATAATGCAATTTAAATAAATCATGCATCACTAAAATCATTTTAAACTTAAATAAAATATTTAACAATTTAAATAAATGCATGTGTTATACGTGTACTGAATTTGGGCACTACATTCCAATATTACCCAAATGACATTGAGTCCTCTCACTATCTTTGGCAATCCTACCACGAAATCCATAGTAATGTTTTCCCACTTCCACTCGGGGATGGGAAGTGGTCGAAGCATTTCCGCGTGCCTTTGAAGCTCTGCCTTCACTTGTTAACATGTCAAGCATTCGATACAAGGCGCATAATGTCTCGTTTCTTTCCCGACCACCAATATAAAAGTTGCAAGTCCTTGTACGTCTTGGTACTTCTTAGATGAACAGAATAAGGGGTACTGTCAACTCTAAGTGAATCACCACTAGGAACCCATAGTCGACCTCGATACTTAACAACGCCATCCTTGATTGAATATAACATGATGCCCTTTGATTCATCTCGCTGTCTCTATTTCTGCAATTGTTCTTCATTCGACTGTCCGACTCGAATTCTATCTCGTAAAGTGGAATGCATTGTCAATGTAGCGAGATTAGGGGCCTCTCTCCTAGCATAAACTTCAAGATCAAATTGCTGAATTTCCACTTGTAAAGGCTTCTGTACTGATAAATGTGCCAAGACTGTACCCTTTCTACTTAAAGCATCCGCAACTACATTAACCTTATCGGGATGGTAGCTAATGTCACAGTCGTAGTCCTTAACAAGCTCTAGCCACCGTCTTTGTCTCATATTCAAGTCCTTTTGGGTGAAGAAATATTTAAGACTTTTATGATCCGTAAAGATTTTGCATTTATCACCATACAAATAGTGCCTCCAAATTTTCAACGCAAATACAACTTTTGTAAGCTCAAGATCATGCGTCAGATAATTCTTCTCATGTGCTTTTAGCTTTATAGATGCATACGTTATAACTCGCTCATGCTGCATAAGAACTGCGCCCAGTCCTAGCTTCGAAGCATCAGTAAATACCACATAATACCCTTGCTCTGTCGGCATTGCTAAAACCGGCGCTGTAGTGAATTCTTGTTTCAACTGATCGAAGCTATTTTGACATTCCGGTCCTCATATAAATTTCGCATTCTTCTTCGTCAAAGATCTCAAGGGTACTGCAATGGATGAAAAACCCTTGATGAACTTACGATGGTAGCCAGCTAAACCCAAGAAACTGCGTATTTCTGTCACACTTTAGGCACATGCCACTTCATAACTGACTCGACCTTCGAAGGGTCGACCTCTACTCCCTCTTTTGACACGATGTGACCTAAGAATGCCACCCTCTTTAGCCAAAACTCGTACTTTGTTGAACTTTGCATATAATTTCCAATCTCTTAAAACTTGAAAGGTCGTCCTCAAATGGTGATCATGCTCCTCACGGCTCTTGGAAGAGATCAAGCTATCATCGATGAAAAAATAATGAACTTATCGAGATACGACTGAAATACGCGATTCATGAGATCCATGAAGATCGCTGGGGCGTTAGTCAGCCCAAACGGCATCATTAAAAAATCATAATGTTAATAACGTGTCCTGAACTTCGTTTTATGTACATCCAACTGCTTAACCCTCAACTGGTGATATTCAGACCTAAGATCTATCTTTGAAAATACCGAAGCTCCTTGCAATTGATCAAATAAATCCTTGATTCGGGGCAAGGATACTTATTCTTTACTTTCACTCTATTTAGCTCCCTGTAGTCGATGCATAACCTCATAGTCTCATTCTTCTTTTTCACAAATAACATTGGCGCGTCCCATGGAGAGAAACTATGTTACATACCGTACTTCTAAACTTTTTAAAATTTACGGAAAAATAAAAATTTTCTTAAATACAAAATAAAATTTCAAATTCGTATTAAAATAACTTGCTCGTCTAAAAACATTTGCAATAAAAACAACCACAACCAAGTTTGCCAAAAGTAATAATCGTTTAAACATCATAAACCACTTCATGAAAATCTGAGTGCTCGAATCAACATGCATAAAAATATTCTTAAAAACATGGGCGGTCATCGGGTTTAGCCTCCTGCACAGTCCAAGTAGGCTCATTGATCCCCACCCCTCGTCTGCTCAAAGTCATCCTCACGTGCATTGATCAAATCTGGTGAGTCTAAAGACTCAACATGTATAAACTGGAAATAACAAGTAATATGTAATAAAACCACATGCATCTTTAAAATAGAGCGTACATACTTGAAACTTTAACATGCATACAAAAGCTTGATCATACATTCATAACATAGACGTGCCATCACCGTAAAACCTTTCGTAAACATGCTTGCATCATACATACTTGAGCATACATAACATAGTTTTGCGTAGAGATATGTTTCAAAGCAAGTGACCCATACATAAAAGTGCCTGATCAGACAAAACCACAGTACTAGGCTGGCAGGGAAAGTTCACTACCACATACATGAGATCCTCGGTCATGCTTCAACGGGTGGATTGGTCCCTGGTCATGCTTTACCGCTTTCCAATCCTGATCTAAACCCGGTCATGCGTTACTGAGTGGATTGGTCCCTGGTCATGCTTTACCGCTTTCCAATCCCGTTCATAATTGGTCACAAGACATTTAGCATACCTCAAAAACTTAAAAATATTTTCTTTTGCACGTCGAACATATTACTTGGCGTTGAGGAATTCGTTTGATTTCGCTTGGGGCCACTGCTGCACATACTAACATGAGTTCAAACACTTATCTTTCATATCTTAGACGTAGGTACTCATGCTCACCATTGAAGTAAATAAATAGCTTATGACATTCTAAATCACTCGGGACTTGACCTCGTTTAATCATCATACTAAACCATGACATAGAATCCCAAAACAAATCCTATATTTTATATTCATAACCACAAATCAAATCATATACTTTATATTCATAACCATAAAACACATTCTATATTTTATATTCATATTTAAAAAAAAATTGTTTTTTTTTAAAGGGAGGTACACGGAACCAGTGTACGGGTCCGGGTAAGGGTCCGGGTAGATGCTGGAAATTCATATTTTGAAGGAAAAAGGGCACGAATCCCTTGTCCGGGTCCGGCTACAGGTCCGTGTATGTGCTGGAATTGTAAACCAATGAAGAAACACTACACTTATGGCTTATTCCTCCTAACTCGATCATACAGACCGTGAACCAACGCCTCGAGACCCATCCTAGGATACTATGGCACTGATTCAAACCCAAACAAACGTCCCAAAACAACTACGCATCACCAACAACGCAACCCAATCCGTGAACATGATATTTGACACCAAAACGTATCCTACGACTTCTAATGCAAACAAGTGCCTATCGATGCAAACCGACGAACCAAAAACCATCCCAACATCATACTCAACATACTTAAATGCAGCAACGAACACCCAACGATTTCCAACGAAGCTTGCAACAAATAAACTTCAAGAATTTATCAAGAACATATTTTCATAAAATTTCAATTTGAGCAGTCCCACAAAAATGATCATAACTCACTTGTTTTTGGTCAAAAAATTACAAATTTTATATCAAATCGAAGGTATCAAAAAGATATGTTTTATACGTTGAAAGTTTTCCCAAAAAATCGACCGAAAAGTTGCAGTATTTAAAATGACAGCAAATTTTGAGTTTTAGATCCAAAAACTTTTCAAAATCGATCCAACAATTTTCTGCTCAAACTTTTCACAACATACATAGATTTTTATGCATAATTAACATCTCAACACATAATATGACGAGATCGATGTTGAAACAAAAGATTATACATGCCTTTTGATATTTGAAATTACCGAACCGACGATACCGAAGCGAGAAAGATGCCAGGTTGATCCGGAACGATTTGTGGCTCGATTTTTCTTGAAGAAAACTTACGAAAACTTGGTGGAAAATGGAGTGAGAGGGGGCGGCTGCTCTTGTTCTATGAACCCTATAATTTCCTCTCAAAAATGAAATGAAATGGAAGGTCTATGTGTGATTTGTGTGTGCTGAACGTGTGTGTGTGTAAATGTGTGCGTGCGTGAGTTTAGTGTATAAATTTGTAACGTGTGTGTGAGTTGGGTAATTAGGGGGATTAATTTAGCTTAGAAAAATTATTAACATGCTAATTAATATTTTAACCCACACTAATTACACTAATCCCCAAATTAAAAATAAAAGCACACCCATACTAAATCTTTAAAAGTTTAAAATCATAAATAGCCTAATAATTAAATTATGCTAAAAAAATACTAAAACTTAATAAATCTTTTAAAATGACATTTTCTTACTTGAAATAAAATACCACATTTTAAAATTTCCAAACTTGTCGTCGGTCTCTTTTCATCGATCTCACATCGAATAATCGTCTGAAACATGAAACTCAAGAAAACAATTAATGTACATCACATAAACTTAAATAATTTAAAATAATGCAATTAAATAGATCATGCATCGCTATAAATCATTTTAAACTTAAATAAACAATTTGACAATTTAATAAGTGCATGGGTTTTACGTGTACCGAATTTGGGCTCTATAGTTCCTCCCACACTTATATAAATTTCGTACTCGAAATTAATTCTTACCAAATAGTTCCGGATAACGACTTCTCATATCTGCTTCTGTCTCCCAAGTTACCTCCTCTACTGATTGATTTAGCCACCGGACTTTGACCAATTTGGTTACTCTGTTCCGAAGTATCCGTTCTTATCGGTCTAGCATTTGGACAGGTCTTCCCTTATACGACAGATCTGGAGCAAATTGCAACGGCTCATAGCTCAAAACACGCGAAGGATTCACTAACTATTTCCTCTGCATTGAGACGTGGAACACATTATGTACACCGACTAGATTCGACGGTAGGGCTACACGATAAGCTAGTGTCCCAACTCTGTCAAGAATCTCGAACGGCCCAATAAATCTCGGACTGAGCTTGCCTCTCTTCCCAAATCTTATAACACCCTTCATGGGTGCTATGTTCACGAAAACGTGATCACCTATGACAAACTCGAGATCCCTTCTCCTCTTGTCAGCATAACTCTTTTGACGACTCTGTGCGGTCTTCATCCTGTCTCGGATCTTGACCACCACATCTGCAGTATGATGAACAATCTCTGGACCAAGTTCTGATCTCTCACCGATTTTATCCCAATAAATCGGCGATCTGCACTTCCTACCATACAATGTCTCGTAGGGAGCCATACCTATAGATGATTGGAAGCTGTTGTTATAGGTAAACTCCACAAGAGGTAGCTTCGATTCCCAATTCCCATGGAAATCTATCACACAGGCTCGCAACAAATTCTCCAAAATCTGAATCACTCGCTCAGACTGGCCATCTGTCTGAGAGTGGAAAGCTGTACTGAATAGCAACTTCGTCCCCATGGCTGCTTGCAAACTCTTCCAGAAGGACGATGTAAACCTCGTGTCCCTGTCGGACACAATAGAAACTGGGATCCCGTGTAATCTAACTATTTCCCTGATATAGAGCTCCGCATACTGCGTCATGGAGAAAGTCGTCTTCACTGGCAAGAAGTGTGCCGACTTGGTAAGTCGATCCACTATAACCCAAATAGCATTGGATCTTATGAATGACCACGGCAAAACAACAACAAAATCCAAGGTGATATTCTCCCATTTTCACTCGGGGATAGGGAGTGGCTTGAGCATTCCTGCTGGCCTCTGATGCTCTGCCTTCACTTGTTGACAAGGGAGGCATTCAGACACAAATCGGCGGATGTTACACTTCATACCTGGCCACCAATACAGGATCTGCAAATCCTTGTACATCTTAGTACCTCCTGGGTGGATGAAGTACGGAGATGTATGTGCCTCTGTCAGAATATCATCTTTGATCGAATCAACACTAGGCACCCACATTCTACCTCTGTATCTCACAATACCATCAGACACTGTGAAGAGTACACTGCCTTTGGCCTCATCCTTCAGTCTCCATTTCTGTAACTGCTCATCTGAAGATTGACCTGCACGGATTCGGTCTAGCAAAGACGACTGGATTGTCAGATTAGACAGCTTAGGAGCTCTGCCCTTATGATAAACTTCTAAGCCAAACCTCTGAATCTCTGACTGAAGAGATCTCTACGCTGACAGCTGTGCTACGACTGCAACTTTTCTGCTCAAGGCATATGCCACAACGTTAGCTTTACCCGGATGGTAGCTAATCTCACAATCGTAGTCTTTCAGTAACTCTAACCACCGTGTCTGTCTCATATTCAGTTCTTTCTGCGTGAAGAAATACTTGAGACTCTTGTGATCAGTGAATATCTGGCATTTCTCGTCGTACAAGTAGTGTCTCCATATCTTCAACGCGAAGACAATGGCAGCTAACTCAAGATCATGAGTCGGGTAATTCTCTTCATGCACCTTCAACTGTCTGGAGGCATAAGCTATGATTCGACCATGTTGCATCAACACTGCGCCTAACCCGAGCATAGATGCATCGATGTATAACAAAAAATTACCTTGACCTGGTGGCATGGCTAGAACTGGCGCTGAAATAAGAGTTTGCTTCAAAGTATCAAAGCTCTTCTGACATTCCTCACTCCATACGAATTTGGCATTCTTCTTAGTCAATGAAGTGAGTGGCACTGCTATCGAAGAAAATCCCTGAATAAACTTTCTGTAGTAGCCTGCCAAGCCTAGAAAACTGCGGATCTCTGACGCATTCTTCGGCTCAACCCATTTCTTAACGGCTGCTACCTTCGCTGGATCTACCTCGATGCCACTGCTAGATGTTATGTGACCCAAAAACGCTACCTTCTCCAACCAGAATTCACACTTACTGAATTTTGCGTACAACTTGTGGCTCTGCAAAACCTGCAATACTGTCCTCAAATGCTGACTGTGCTCCTCATGGATCTTCGAGTAGATAAGAATGTCGTCAATGAACACTATGACAAACTGATCTAGGTAGGGCTGAAATACTCAATTCATGAGGTCCATAAATATCGCTGGAGCATTCGTCAGTCGAACGACATCACTAAGAACTCGTAATTCTCATATCTGGTTCTGAAGGTCGTCTTATGAACATCTGCATCTTTTACCTTCAGTTGATGATACCCTGACCGAAGATCTATCTTAGAGAACACTGTAGCTCCCTGCAACTGATCAAACAAGTCCTCGATCCTTGGAAGTGGGTATTTGTTCTTAATCGTTACCTTGTTCAATTCTCGGTAATCGATACACAGCCTCATGCTCCCATCTTTCTTCTTTACAAAGAGCACTGGTGCGCCCCATGGTGAGAAACTAGGGTGAATGAATTCTTTATCTGGGAGCTCCTGAATCTGCTGCTTGAGTTCTAACATCTCAGCTGGAGCTAACCGGTATTGTGCCTTAGAGATTGGCACAGTACCTGGCACGAGATCAATAGCGAACTCCAACTCTCTCTCCGGTGGAAGGCCTGTGACGTCATCTGGAAAAACGTCAGGAAAATCTTTTACTACTGGCACATCCAATATAAATGTAGTGGGCACATCAAGTGTTGAAATGATGCTGACCAAGAAATCCTGACAATCCTTGTGAATAAGTCTCCGAGCCTGCATGCATGAGATCATGCGAAGGAAACTTCTCCATCTATCTGGCTCAAAGAGAAACTGCTCCATGCCCAAAGGTCTTACCAACCTTGACCTTTTCTGAAAATCAATAAGAACTCTGTTCTTTGTCAGCCAGTCCATTCCCAAAATGATATCAAATTCTGGTATTGGCAACACAATCAAATCGGCATACACTAAGTGGCCCTGTAGTTCAAGGTCGATGTCTCTGACAAGACTAGTAGCTGATAACTCTTCCCCTGATGGGACTGTCACTGAATGGCTCACGTCGAGTCCAATAGACTTGACGTCCAAATGATTAGCAAACGTTTCAGAAATAAAAGAGTGTGTGGCCCCTGAATCTATCAAGGCCTTCGTGGCTACTCTCTTTATGAAAATATTTCATGAGAGACGTTAGCATAATACAAAACTTATATCCAAAAACTTCGAATCTTAACCTCAAGCATAGCAGAAAATTTCTATCCCAAGTCACCAAAATATTAACTGACACAATAATAATCCCCAAATAAATTCAAAACATGCATAGCAAGAATAATGCGGTGCTGAATTAAATTAGTTACCAGTCAGCAGGGTCGTGTCTAGGTTCGCCTCCTCTGCCTGCATGGCGAACACTCTACCCTGGGTCGGCCGCCTCCACTGTGGGCAGTCCTTCAACATATGATCGCTGGCTCCGCATTTAAAGCACTTGCCCGATCAATATAAAAATTGTCCCAGATGCTGGCGGTGGCACTTTGGGCACGCCGGGTACTCACCCGGCCTCTGAGGAGCCTTCTGCTGTGGAACAGGACCATTGCCTTTCGGCGGTCCCTGAAATGGCCTCTTCCCCTGCTGACCCTGGAAGGGCCTCTTAAAATGGGGTCGCTGTTGTTGTTGCTGCTAAGGTGCCTGATAGGGCTTCTTGCCCTGTCTATCACTCTCGATGTCTCTTTGGTCTTTCTCTGCCGCCAAGACTCTAGATACTGCAACGGCATAAGCAGTCGGACCAGCAACCCTCGCATCACGACGTAAGATCGACCGCAACCCATCGATAAAATGCCTCAACTTCTCCCAGGCATCATTATCTCTCAGGGGCACGAAGTGACACCCCATCTCGAACTTCCTCACAAATTCAGCTACGCTACTGTCTCTCTGTCGCAGCGTCATGAACTCTCTAGTCAATCTGGAGCATACTTCCTTAGTGAATTACTTGGAGTAAAAGACCTCGTTGAAATCGTTCCAAGTCAAAGTCTGCAAATTAACTGACACAGACACACTTCCCACCATAGCTTGACGTCTCCAGTCAATAAGNTCGCCCCTGTATCCACTGCAGCTTGATTCCCCGCAAATTGTGAGAAGAACTGAGTCATTCCTGCAAGCATCTGAGCGTGCATATCTGGGGGTGGACGAGGGGGAGTGACCCTCTCCCCATCTTTGTTCGCCTCCTCTGCATGCATGGCATACACTCTACCCTGGGTCGGCCACCTACACTGTGGGCAGCCCTTCAACATATGATCGCTGGCTCCGCAATTAAAGCACTTGCCCGATCCATATAAACACTGTCCCAGATGCTTGCGGTGGCACTTTGGGCTNAACTGAGTCATTCTTGCAAGCATCTGAGCCTGCATATCTGGGGGTGGACGAGGGGGAGTGACCTTCTCCCCATCTTTGTTCGCCTCCTCTGCATGCATGGCGAACACTCTACCCTGGGTCGGCCGCCTACACTGTGGGCAGCCCTTCAACATATGATCGCTGGCTCCGCAATTAAAGCACTTGCCCGATCCATATAAACACTGTCCCAGATGCTTGCGGTGGCACTTTGGGCTCACCGGGTACTCACCCGGCCTCTGAGGAGCCTTCTGCTGTGGAACAGGACCCTTGCCTTACGGCGGTCCCTGAAATGTCCTCTTCCCCTGCTGACCCTGGAAGGGCCTCTTAAACTGGAGTCGCTGTTGTTGTTGCTGCTAAGGTGCCTGATAGGGCCTCTTGCCCTGTCTATCACTCTCGATTTCTCTTTGGTCCTGCTCTGCCGCCAAAACTCTAGATACTGCAACGGCATAAGTAGTCGGACTAGCAACCCTCGCATCACGACGTAAGATCGACCGCAACCCATCGATAAAATGCCTCAACTTCTCCCAGGCATCATTATCTATCAGGGGCACGAAGTGACACCCCCTCTCGAACTTCCTCACAAATTCAGCTACGCTATTGTCTCTCTGTCGCAGCGTCATGAACTCTCCAGTCAATCTGGAGCATACTTCCTTAGTGAATTACTTCGAGTAAAAGACCTCGCTGAAATCGTTCCAAGTCAAAGTCTGCAAATTAACCGACACAGACGCACTTTCCCACCATAGCCTTGCTTCTCCAGTCAATAAGAAGGTGGCACATCTAACTCTGTCTGCATCCTGCAGCTCCATGAAAGCGAAAATCACCTCTATGGACTTAATCCATCCTTCAGCTATCATCGGATCAGTAGTCCCAGAGAACTCCTTAGGATCCATCCTCCTAAACCTTTCATACACAGCCTCTGGTCTGGGCCTCGCCCCTGTATCCACTGCAGCTTGATTCCCCGCAAACTGTGCGAAGAACTAAGTCATTCCTGCAAGCATCTGAGCCTGTGTATTTGGGGGTGGACGAGGGGGAGTGACCCTCTCCCCATCTTGGGCTTCCCTATTCTCATCGACAGCTTCACGCACAATCCTACGTCTGGAGGCATACTGTTCCAACATTTACCCAACACGTAAACCTAATATGCATGAACATAATACTAATATCATACGATGCACGTAATTTTACTCAAACATGCACATGCAGAAATCATGACTGGATACATATTACATGAAAGAATTTAAAACTTTAAAACTTACAGACTTGAGGTGTGACTTCGTGAGCTTCTCGCAACTGGCAGTAGGCATAACCCTTTACAAGAACACCGCTCTGATACCAACTATAACATACCGTACTTTTAAACTATTTAAAATTTACGAAAAAATAAAAATTTTCTTAAATACAAAATAAACTTTCAAATTCACATTAAAATAACTTGCTCGTCAAAAAATATTTGCAATAAAAACAACCACAACCAAGTTTGCCAAAAGTAATAATCGTTTAAACATCATAAACCACTTCATGAAAATCAGAGTGCTCGAATCAACATGCATAAAAATATTCTTAAAAACATAGGCGGTCCTCGGGTTCAGCCTCCTGCACAGTCCAAGTCGGCTCATTGATCCCCACCCCTCGTCTGCTCAAAGTCATCCTCACCTGCATTGATCAAATCTGGTGAGTCTAAAGACTCAACATGTATAAACTGGAAATAACAAGTAATATGTAATAAAACCACATGCATCTTTAAAATAGAGCGTACATACTTGAAACTTGAACATGCATACAAAAGCTTGATCATACATACATAGCATAGACGTGACATCAACGTAAAACTTTTCATAAACATGCTTGCATCATACATACTTGAGCATACATCACATAATTTTGCGTACAGATATGTTTCAAAGCAAGTGACACATACATAAAAGTGCCTGATCAGACTAAAGCACAGTACTGGGCTGGCAAGAAAAGTCCACTACCACATACATGAGATCCCCGTTCATGCTTTAACGGCTGGATTGGTCCCTGGTCATTCTTTACCACTTTCCAATCCTGATCTAAACTCGGTCATGCTTTACCGAGTGGATTGGTCCCTGGTCATGCTTTACGCTTTCCAATTCCGTTCATAATTGGTCACAAGACATTTAGCATACCTCAAAAACTTAAAAATATTTTCTTTTGCACGTCGAACATACTTACTTGGCGTTGAGGAATTCGTTTGATTTCGCTTGGGGCCACTGCTGCACATACTAACATGAGTTCAAACACTTATCTTTCATATCTTAGACGTAGGTACTCTTGCTCACCTGAAGTAAATAAATAGCTTATGACATTCTAAATCACTCGGGACTTGACCTCGTTTAATCATCATACTAAACCATGACATAGAATCCCAAAACAAATCCTATATTTTATATTCATAACCACAAATCAAATCATATACTTTATATTCATAACCATAAAACATATCCTATATTTTATATTCATATTTAAAAAAAAAATTGTTTTTTTTTAAAGGTGGGTACACGGACCCCGTGTACAAGTCCGGGTAAGGGTCCGGGTAGATGCTCGAAATTCATATTTTGAAGGAAAAAGGGCACGGACCTTTTGTCCGGGTCCGGATATAGGTTCGTGTAGGTGCTGGAATTGTAAACCAAAGAAGAAACACTACATTGATGGCTTATTCCTCCTAACTCGATCATACGGACCGTGAACCAACGCCTCGAGATCCATCCTAGGATGCTATGGCACTAAATCAAACCCAAACAAACGCCCCAAAATAACTACGCGTCACAAACAACGCAACCCAATCCGTGAACACGACATTTGACACCAAAACGTATCCTACGACTTCTAATGCAAACAAGTGCCTATCGATGCAAACCGACACACCAAAAACCATCTNAAACTTTTCATAAACATGCTTGCATCATACATACTTGAGCATACATCACATAATTTTGCGTACAGATATGTTTCAAAGCAAGTGACACATACATAAAAGTGCCTGATCAGACTAAAGCACAGTACTGGGCTGGCAAGAAAAGTCCACTACCACATACATGAGATCCCCGTTCATGCTTTAACGGCTGGATTGGTCCCTGGTCATTCTTTACCACTTTCCAATCCTGATCTAAACTCGGTCATGCTTTACCGAGTGGATTGGTCCCTGGTCATGCTTTACGCTNTTTACCGAGTGGATTGGTCCCTGGTCATGCTTTACCGCTTTCCAATTCCGTTCATAATTGGTCACAAGACATTTAGCATGCCTCAAAAACTTAAAAATATTTTCTTTTGCACGTCGAACATACTTACTAGGCGTTGAGGGATTCGTTTGATTTCGCTTGGGGCCACTGCTACACATACTAACATGAGTTCAAACACTTATCTTTCATATCTTAGACGTAGGTACTCTTGCTCACCATTGAAGTAAATAAATAGCTTATGACATTCTAAATCACTCGGGACTTGACCTCGTTTAATCATCATACTAAACCATGACATAGAATCCCAAAACAAATCCTATATTTTATATTCATAACCACAAATCAAATCATATACTTTATATTCATAACCATAAAACATATCCTATATTTTATATTCATATTTAAAAAAAAAATTGTTTTTTTTTAAAGGTGGGTACACGGACCCCGTGTACATGTCCGGGTAAGGGTCCGGGTAGATGCTGGAAATTCATATTTTGAAGGAAAAAGGGCACGGACCCTTTGTCCGGGTCCGGATATAGGTTCGTGTAGGTGCTGGAATTGTAAACCAACGAAGAAACACTACATTGATGGCTTATTCCTCCTAACTCGATCATACGGACCGTGAACCAACGCCTCGAGATCCATCCTAGGATGTTATGGCACTAAATCAAACCCAAACAAACGCCCCAAAATAACTACGCGTCACAAACAACGCAACCCAATCCGTGAACACGACATTTGACACCAAAACGTATCCTACGACTTCTAATGCAAACAAGTGCCTTTCGATGCAAACCGACACACCAAAAACCATCCCAACATCATACTCAACATACTTAAATGCAGCATCGANGTTTCAAAATCGATCCAACAATTTTCTGCTCAAACTTTGCGCAACATACATAAATTTTTATGCATAATAAACATCACAACACATAATATGATGAGATCGAAGCAGAAACAAAAGATTATACATGCCTTTTGATATTTAAAATTACCGAACCGACGATACCGAAGCGGGAAAGATGCGAGCACTACAAGAAATTCTGCATACAACAACGCACATACGACAACGGTTTTTCCCAAAAACTATTGTCGTATGTTTTTTAACAACGATTTTATCGAAAACCGTTGTCTTTTCGGGGGCAAAGACAACGGTTTTTAAAAACCGTTGTCTTTGGGGGTTCAAAGACAACGGTTTTTGGGATCAATGACAACGGTTTTATAGAACCGTTGTCTTTGAGCGTTTTTTTTGAGTCACCGACAACGGTTCTATGAACTGTTGTCGATTAGCGTGTTTTTTTGGAAAATGGACAACGGTTTGAAGAAATCGTTGTCGATTAGCGTGGTTTTTTGACAAACAACAACGGTTTTGGAAAACGTTGCAAAATTTAGCGACGGTTATTTCAAAAACCGTCGCCAAAACTGTCGCTAATTTAAACGTAGCGACGGTTATTTATTTTAGCGACTGTTTAAAAAAAACCCGTCGCATCTTTAAATTTAGCGACGAGTTTGTATTAGCGACATTTTTTTGAAATCGTCGCTAATTTTATCGACGGTTTAAATCCAAACCGTTGCCAAATAAAAATATGCGACGGTTTATTATTTACCGTCGCCAATAGCGACGGTTTAACCAAAACGCGTTGCAAACTGTCTATAAATATCTCCATTTTCGTTCCATTTTCCTCCACAACACTTCACAACACTTAAAATTTTTCTCTTTTACACCATTTTATCACTTCACACAACACTTAAAATTTTTCTCACCACTTCATAACACTTAAAATTTTTCTCTCTTACACCATTTCATCACTTCACACAACACTTAAAATTTTTTTTCTCTTACACAATTTTATCACTTCATACAACACGTAAAATTTTTCTAACCATTTTATAACACTTAAAATTTTTCTCTTTTACACGATTTTACTATTTCACAACACTTAAAATTTTTTTTCTTTTACACGATTTTAGTTTGGATTATTAGTTTCTTTTAGATTTAATAAATTATTAAAAGTATTTTTTTTAATTTTTCGAAACACATTAGCGACGGAAATCTTGACAGATGACCGTCGCTGTGATTGCTGCCCGTCGCTAATTTTGAATTAGCGACGGTTTTATTCATACCCGTCACTATTTTTATTTGCGACGGTTTCAAATTTGATCTACCACAACGGATAAAAACCGTTGTCGTTGAACGGACTTTCAACAACACCCTCAGTTACAACAATTTTTAAATGGCTACGACAACGGATAAAATCCGTTGTCGTTTGCCGTTTTTATAGTAGTGGAGGTTGATCCGGAATGATTTGTGGTTCGATTTTTCTTGAAGAAAATTTAAGAAAACTTGCTGAAAAATGGAGAGGGAGGGGGCGGCTGCTCTTGTTCTATGAACCTTAGAATTTCCTCTCAAAAATGAAATGAAATGAAATGGAAGGTGTATGTGTGATATGTGTGTGCTGAACTTGTGTGTGTGTGTGGGTGAGTTTAGTGTATAAATTTGTAACGTGTGTGTGAGTTGGGTAATCAGGGGGATTAATTTAGCTTAGACAAATTATTAACATGCTAATTAGAATTTTAACCCACACTAATTACACTAATCCCAAAATTAAAAATAAAAGCAAACCCATACTAACTCTTTAAAAGTTTAAAATCATAAATCACCTAATAATTAAATTATGCTAAAAAAATACTAAAACTTAATAAATCTTTTAAAATGACATTTTCTTACTTGAAATAAAATACCACATTTTAAAATTGTCAAAATCGTCGTCGTTCTCTTTTTCTCGATCCCGTATCGAATAATCGCCTGAAACATGAAACTCAAGAAAACAATTAACGTGTATCACATAAACATAAATAATTTAAAATAATGCAATTAAATAGATCATGCATCGCTATAAATCATTTTAAACTTAAATAAACAATTTGACAATTTAATAAATGCATGGGTTTTACGTGTACTGAATTTGGGCTCTACAAACTAAGACGAATAAATCTTTTGTCTAACAGCTCTTGAATTTGGTCCTTTAATTCCTTCATTTCAGCGGGTGTTAATCGATATGGTGCCTTAGAGATTGGCACTGTACCAGACATCAACTCAATATCGAATTCCACTTCCCTTTCGGGTGGGATGCCAGAAAAATCTTCGAGAAATACCCTTAACTACCCCCACATCCTAAATAGATCAACTGTCAGTGCCGAGTGCAGATATAATACTAGCGAGAAAACCTTGGCAACCCTTTTGAATAAGCTTCTTCGCATGCATGAATTAAATAATATGCGGCATTTGATTGTTTTGCGCCGCCTCAAAGATAAATGCTTTCCCATTCGGTGGCTCAATAAATATTGACCTCCGTCGAAAATCAATAGCAGCCCCATTCAGTGTGAGTCAATCCATCCCCAAAATAATGTCGAACTCGGGCATTTGTAGTACTTTAAGGTCCGCTCGTATAATATTCTTTTGCAATTTAAGTTCCACATCCTCAACCATGCTACTAAAAACCATATGTTTGCCAGAAGGCACTGTAACTCGGAATCCCGACTCTACGTCCACTGGTAAGATTCTCAATTGTTTCACGAAGGATTCAAATATGAAAGAATGCGTAGCTCCAGAATCTGGCAAAGCGTAAGTAGCTATTCCCGCTAGCAATATTCGTTCTGGTAATATTTGTATTATTCTCGATTAAATCCATAAAACTTAGAAATTTCATATCATCTAGGCCCCTATAATTTCCCATATTAGCATTTCAACCCCTTAAATTTCAAAAAATACCAAATGATCCTTTAAAACTTTTGAATTTTGCAATTAAGTCCTAAGAAATTTCGAGTTTGTCTAAATTTTTCCTCAACATTTTTCGAAAATTGCTATCTACTCCCTTACGTTTTGAATTGCACTAGGTTCTCATTAATTATTTTTCGTAAATTATAATTTATCCCCTAAAAATTTCAATCTTTTACAATTTGATACAAATAACTAGTGTTTTCTAGAATTCAATTTCTTAAACCCTAGAGTTTGTAGCATGAAATTTTAATTCATCAAGTTCAATACATCTCAATTTAATTCTAGCATCCATGCTTTTATCTTAAGCATTAAAACAATATAAAATGCTTAAATAGTCAAAATACCTGTAATAAGCATAGTGTCTGGCTCCGCTTGCTCAGCATGCATCACGTAAGCCCTTACAGTCGTGGTTTATTGAGCTTTGGGCAATCACCAGCCTTATGTCCCATTCCTCTGCACTTGAAGCACTTGTAGGTGCCCACATGCACTTGTCGTAGTAATTGCAATCGCACTCCTTGCAAAGTTGCTTCTCAGTAGTCTTCGGGATGTTTTCTCTAGGTGATTGTCCTTGTGGTTTCGGCTGTCCCTGTAGCTTAGGTGGTCCCGTGAATGGTTTTTTATTATACTGACTAGCTTGCTGGGCGCGATTCCTCTTACACTTCATCTCCTAATCAATATCTTTAAGTGATTGCTCGGCTCGAAAAGCTTTAGCAACGACAGTAGTATAGTCAATAAGATCAGTGAGCATCACATCACGACGGATCTTCGGCCTCAATCCAATCCATCAAAGAAGTACCGTAACTTCTCCGCAGTATCATTAGCAATCAAGGGCACAAAATGACAGCCCCTATCAAACTTCTGCACAAACTCAGCAATAGTAAAGTCCCCCTGGCGGAAACTCATAAAAACGTCGACCGAGTTCGTTGTACCATCTATCTGCTGAAAGGCGACGCTTCCATATGGTGGGATGACTGCTGTACATACTAACATGAGTTCAAACACTTATGTTTCATATCTTAGACGTAGGTACTCGTGCTCACTATTGAAGTAAATGAATAGCTTATGATATTCTAAATCACTCGGGACTTGACCTCGTTTAATCATTGTACTAAACCATGACATAAAATCCCAAAAAAATCCTATATTTTATATTCATAACCACAAATCAAATCCTATACTTTATATTCATAACCATAAAACACATCCTATATTTTATATTCATATTTTAAAAAAAATTTGTTTTTTTTAAAGGTGGGTACACGGACCCCGTGTACATGTCCGGGTAAGGGTCCGGGTAGATGCTGGAAATTCATATTTTGAAGGATAAAGGGCACGGACTCCTTGTCCGGGTCCGGATACAGGTTCGTGTAGGTGCTGGAATTGTAAACCAACGAAGAAACACTACATTGATGGCTTATTCCTCCTAACTCGATCATATGGCCCGTGAACCAATGCCTCAAGACCCATCCTAGGATGCTATGGCACTAATTCAAACCCAAACAAACGCCCCAAAATAACTACGCGTCACAAACAACGCAACCCAATCCGTGAACACGACATTTGACACCAAAACGTATCTTACGACTTCTAATGCAAACAAGTGTCTATCGATGTAAACCGACACACCAAAAACCATCCCAACATCATACTCAACATACTTAAATGCAGCATCGAAGCCCCAACAAATAAACTTCAAGAATTAGTCAAGAACATATTTTAAGAATATTTCAGTTTGAGCAGTCCCACGAAAATGATTATAACTCACTCGTTTCTTGTCCAAAAATTACGAATTTTATATCAAATCGAAGGTATCAAAAATTAATACGTTTTATAAGTTAAAACTTTATTCAAAAAATTGACCGAAGAGTCGCATTATTTAAAATGACAGCAAATTTTGAGTTTTAGATCCAAAAACGTTTCAAAATCGATCCAACAATTTTCTGCTCAAACTTTGCACAACATACATAAATTTTTATGCATAATAAAAATCACAACACATAATATGATGAGATCGAAGCAAAAACAAAAGATTATACATGCCTTTTGATATTTAAAATTACCGAACCGACGATACCGAAGCAAGAAAGATGCGAGGTTGATCCGGAATGATTTGTGGCTCGATTTTTCTTGAAGAAAATTTAAGAAAACTTGCTGGAAAATGGAGAGGGAGGGGGCGGCTGCTCTTGTTCATAGAACCCTAGAATTTCCTCTCAAAAATGAAATGAAATGGAAGGTGTATGTGTGATATGTGTGTGCTGAACTTGTGTGTGTGTGTAAATGTGTGTGTGCGTGATTTTAGTGTATAAATTTGTATCGTGTGTGTGAGTTGGGTAATTAGGGGGATTAATTTAGCTTAGACAAATTATTAACATGCTAATTAAAATTTTAACCCACACTAATAACACTAATCCCAAAATTAAAAATAAAAGCACACCCATACTAAATCTTTAAAAGTTTAAAATCATAAATCACCAAATAATTAAATTATGCTAAAAAAAAACTAAAACTTAATAAATCTTTTAAAATGACATTTTCTTACTTTAAATAAAATACCACATTTTAAAATTGTCAAAATCGTCGTCGGTCACTTTACCTCGATCTTGCATCGAATAATCGCCTGAAACATGAAACTCAAGAAAACAATTAACGTGCATCACATAAACATAAATAATTTAAAATCATGCAATTAAATAGATCATGCATCGCTATAAATCATTTTAAACTTAAATAAATAATTTGACAATTTAATAAATGCATGGGTTTTACGTGTACTGAATTTGGGCTCTACAAACTAAGGCGAATAAATCTTTTGTCTAACAGCTCTTGAATTTGGTCCTTTAATTCCTTCATTTCAGCGGATGTTAATCGATATGGTGCTTTAGAGATTGGTACTGTACCAGACATCAACTCTATATTGAATTCCACTTCTCTTACGGGTGGGATGCCAGAAACATCGTCGGGAAATACCCTTAACTACCTCCACATCCTCAATAGATCGACTGTCAGTGCCGGGTGCAGATATAATACTAACGAGAAAACCTTGGCAACCCTTTTGAATAAGCTTCTTCGCATGCATGAATGAAATAATATGCGGCATTTGATTTTTTTGCGTCGCCTCAAAGATAAATGCTTTCCCATTCGGTGGCTTAATAGATATTGACCTCCGTCGAAAATCAATAGCAGCCCCATTCGGTGTGAGTCAATCCATCCCCAAAATAGTGTCGAACTCGAGCATTTGTAGTACTTTAAGGTCCGCTCGTATAATATTCTTTTGCAATTTAAGTTCCACATCCTCAACCATGCTACTAAAAACCATATGTTTGCCAGAAGGCACTGTAACTCGAAATACCGACTCTACGTCCACTGGGAAATTCTCAATTGTTTCACGAATGATTCAAATATGAAAGAATGCGTAGCTCCAGAATCTAGCAAAGCGTAAGTAGCTATTCCCGCTAGCAATATTCGTTTTGGTAATATTTGTATTATTCTCGATTAAATCCATAAAATTTAGAAATTTCATATCATCTAGGCCCCTATAATTTCCCATATTAGCATTTCAACCCCTTAAATTTCAAAAAATACCAAATGATCCTTTAAAACTTTTGAATTTTGCAATTAAGTCCTAAGAAATTTCGAGTTTGTCTAAATTTTTCCTCAACATTTTTCGAAAATTGCTATCTACTCCCTTACGTTTTGAATTGCACTAGGTTCTCATAAATTATTTTTCATAAATTTCAATTTAGCCCTTAAAAATTTCAATCTTTTACAATTTGATCCAAATAACTAGTGTTTTCTAGAAATCAATTTCTTAAACCCTAGAGTTTGTAGCATGAAATTTCAATTCATCAACTTCAATACATCTCAATTTAATTCTAGCATCCATGCTTTTATCTTAAGCAGTAAAACAATGTAAAATGCTTAAATAGTCAAAATACCTGTAATAAGCGTAGTGTCTGGCTCCGCTTGCTCAGCATGCATCACGTAAGCCCTTACAGTCGTGGTTTCTTGAGCTTTGGACAATCACCAGCCTTATGTCTCATTCTTCCGCACTTGAAGCACTTGTAGGTGCCCACATGCACTTGTCGTAGTAATTGCGATCACACTCTTTGCAAAGTTGCTTCTCAGTAGTCTTCAGGCTGTTTTCTCTAGGTGATTGTCCTTATGGTTTCGGCTGTCCCAGTAGCTTAGGTGGTCCCGTGAATGGTTTTTTATTATACTGACTATCTTGTTGGGCGCGATTCCTCTTACACTGCATCTTCTAATCAATATCCTTAAGTGATTGCTCGGCTCGAAAAGCTTTAGCAACGACAGTAGTATAGTCAATAAGATCAGTGAGCATCACATCACTACGGATCGTCGTCGTCAATCCATCAAAGAAGTACCGTAACTTCTCCGCAGTATAATTAGCAATCAAGGGAACAAAATGATAGCCCCTATCAAACTTCTGCACAAACTCAGCAACAGTAAAGTCCCCTTGGCGGAAACTCATAAAAACGTCGGCAGTGAAATATTTATAATTGAATCTCCTCTTGAAATCCTCCCGAGTCAGTGTCGCTAGATTCACCCCTCGCTCCGCTTCCTCCCACCATAACGAAGCGTCGCCTTTCAGCAAATAGATGGTACAACGAACTCGGTCGGCGTCCGTCATATCCATATATCGAAATCACCTCTAAAGATATACTTCATCCCTCAGCCACGAATGGGTCAGTAGTGCCAGAAAAATCTGCGGGATCCATAATCCTCAATCGCTCATGGACACCTTCTGATCGGACCCTCGCCCCATTCTCCATGTGCTGCTCTAATAAACGAGCCATACCGGCTAGCACACGGACTCTAGCATACTGATTAGGTGGAGGCTGTGAAATCTCCTCCTCATGTCTATCCTCATTATCCCTACGAATAACTCGTCTAGGAAACATCTCTGTACAAATTATCCACACCACATAACCAACATGCACTTAATATTTAAAAATATCATGTACCTAACCTCTATATCATTCATCATGAAAGCTTTTAAAAATTTAGCATATAAAATTAAAGCAGTAAAACTCACATACTTTGAAGCGTGACTTCTTGAACTTCTCGGAGTGGTAGTAACACAAACTTTTGGGATCCTTGGCTCTGATACCAACTGAAATATCTACTACTTTTTAACTTTAAAATCATCCTAAATTTTATTTTATTTTTTTTCTACAAACATAATTTCGAAATTCACCATTTAAAATAACTTAACATTTTCATTTATCAAAATAATTTAACATTTAAAATCCCAAGTGTATAAAAATCCTTAAATCGTCAATTAACAAATTTCAACTCCACCCTTTAACATGATCGTACTAACTTCAAAATTAAGCATAAAAATCTCTAATTACTCCACCTACTCAAGCGTCAATACTCTACCAACTCAAGCATAACTTTAAGTGAGTTGAAGTTTGTGATAGAGAGGATATGATATATGATCACACTCCACACACTCAAGCGCCAGCGCCTCCCTCAATAGCATCATAACCTGCAGCATTCAAACCTAGTAAGTTTAATGACTCAGTACATTCTAAACAGGAGCAGAAAATAATACATATACAAACACATTCATTAGAATCATATTTTTATTCAAAATAAGATTGTAATCATAAATAAATCATAAATCGTAAAGCTTTCAATCATTTTAGGTGAAGTTTGATACTTGAAAGTAACTAGCTTTTATCATCTGATCGAATGATTGGTATTAGGTCACCATTGCGCATGGGATGGGCACTAAGCATCGACGTAAAATGGAAATACGATCGTTGGGCTCCCTCTGGAGCTTTCTCCCATAAACGGGCTACCTCTGGGGCTTTCTCCCTGATGATATTCCCAAAAATCATATATCATATCCTTTTTGTCACAGCCAATTCACATCCTTCAAAATATTTTTCTTTTCCTTTTTAATCATAAAATATCGTATCCTTTCCAATTTCGTAAAGTAGCATTTTAACAGTAAAAATTGCACAGCTTTACCATAAACCATAAAATCTCACATTTTCATCATAAAAGTCATGAAATATCATCTAACATGTGTTACGATCCCTCGGGACACTGCCAACCCTTTCCGTATTACCCAGGTGTAAAATGACTGTTTTGCCCCAAGATTTAAAATTTCTTAATTACTAATTCGCGAGGCGTTTAATTTCCTAATTTTACTTAAATATTTTCTTTCCAACTTTAAACATAAACTTTTTATTCTTAAAATACCCTTGTGAATCATGAACCGACTCCCGTGGACCATGGTTCGAACCGTTTTCTCATAAACCCTAAATTCAAACCCTACCCTTCCATCTCGAGCCACGACCTAATTTCATCGAGCCATTGCCCAGCCACTTTAGCCCATACATTGACCAGACCCTCATGGCCCCTTCCTAAACCCTCTTGGACCAGCACCGCAGCCCCCAGCCCATGCAAAGGTCCCCTGCGCAAGCTCTGAGTCACGGCGCCCTCTTCTAACCTCACTAGGACTCTAGCTCACACTATGACTCTTTTACTCCAGCAACCACCAACCCTCTTGTACCCTAGCCATCCTTGGACCATGTTCCTACCCCTGCTCGCCAGCCTAAGCCAGCATCGAGCCGCCTGCGCACGCATGGGAGGAGTCCTAGCCCTATTGGACTCCTCCTCGGCTGCTGTCAATGAGTCCTTGCCATGCTAGGAATCTTCCTAACATCAAACCAAGCCAAGTCGAGCCACACGTCCTCCTTCCCCTAGCCGAACCCTTACATGCCAAAATTTTCATGAAAACCCTAGGACACTACCCCTCACCATGCACGGCCCTTCTAGCTCTTGTCGAGCCCTCGTCTCGCACCTAAATGTCACTTGTTCCATCCCTTAAATGTCCTATGTTGGCGACGTACTCGTTGGAAATCATAATACGTTCATATACGCATAAGAATCTTCAAAACTTTAAAAATAATCGTCAAAACGATAAGCAATTTGAAGTCAAATATTTTACATGCGAAAATACATAAAACATGCATATTATGATTTGAATTATGCGTCAAAAAAATTTAGAAACATGTCTTTGCGTTTTAGAACGCTAGAATATACGATTGTCGGCACGGGTTGCGAAGAAAGACGAACGGACGACGAAGAACTCCTTGTTTTCTCCTCTCCAAATTTTCGAAAATTATGTGTGTGTGAATTATATGATTTCAGCTGGTATGAGCTCTTTGAAACCCTAGGTTTCATTTAATAGATTTTAAATTGCATGATAATGAGCTTTGCTTTTGGGTTTTTATGTTTAGGAGAAATTGGGCCTATTAATCTTAGGTAAATTAGGCCCAATAACACATATTTAATTGAAAAATAAAAGTTTATAAAAATTATTTTTCAAAAACAATAGTTTTGATATTTTAAAAGTCCCTCGTTTGCCCAAAACTGGCTTCCCGGATAAAATCGAACTCGACTCGTAAAATAGTTTGAACTCTACCAATTTTAGAAAAATTTAATCATATTAATAGGCCTTGAAAATATTTATTGAAAAATAGTTATTTTATCTTGTTCGTCTCCAGTCTCCTTTCCCCAGCTTATTATCGAGTATTCGGATAAATCTTCAATTCTCATAAAATCATGTCATCTAATCATTTAATCATGAAATCAGACTTTTAATCATATAATATGCATCATGTAAGTATTTAAAATCAATTAAATAAAACAATTAAGAAATTTAATTCATTTGCATGAATGTGGTTTGCGTAGGTTGGCTTTTGGACGTTACAATTATATAATCATTTCCACGTGACATGTATTTATTCTTAGATGTTATTGCAATTTATCTGTATGCATTATTAACATTTTGATTTTATAAGAAAATAATTGTGTAATAAATAGTAGGATTCCGAAAAGGAGATCGGTTTTTAATTTCTGTACTGATCTTATTGTTTATGCAAGTTTATATACAAAATTTTACAAAATATAGTTTCTATTTTGGAAATTAAAATTTTTTTATATAAAAATTGTTAAAAGATTATATTTAATTTTTTGCATATCGAATTAGACTAATTAATTTAATATATAAACCAAGTTGAGCGTATAAAAATTAGATGTTCTATGATCATAAAAAAATCCAGATTTTCTTATGTGAATTACCCTAAACAACTCTCGAATTAAATAACAATAAAAAATAATTATGAAACTTTTGTTAATTATCCATTGAAATATTTAAAAATTAACCTTCCACCATCATTTTTTTTAAGTGTTGTTGGTTTATTTAGTATTTCTTTTCTATAAATTTACGATAAATTATTAAACTTGTCTAGTTTGCAACTTGGCACATTTGTTTGAACAATATTTGGAGTTGCGGAAGTGACAGGTGCTACAAGCATCAAATAAAATGAAAAATAATAAAAATTTAACTTCTATGAAATCAAACGAAGTGGATACCAGATTTGACTGTCAGTTATTATTTTCTAAACTATGATGCAATAAAAAACAAAGAAACAACAATAAAACTGGATGATTGAAATAAATATTTGATGTTATTAATACAAACAAATAGTAGGAATTTACGTAAAAAAAAGAAATATAATAAAAACTAGGAATCGGAAGACTCTTGCGAAGACTGAAAACCTAATCTAATATCTAAAAATGCGTAAAGATATTGTCTAAAATTTGTAGAGAATTAGAAATTTGTTGAATGTTGTGTAGTTGAGTTAAATTCTCTTTTTCAATTCTGTCTATGAATCTCTTTTCTTTCAAATTTAGGCGGTTCCCCCACTCTTTCATGATCAAGCCTGTAATCTCCCACGATCTTCTTTTCACAATACGCAACCTGATTTATTTTTTTAAAAAATAATAATAATCCTTTATGGGCTTTCTGTAAGGTCTAAAAAAGGATTACGTAACCTAACTGCATGCAAATTTAGGGAAAATAGAAAATAAATAATTAGATGGTTTTAATTGCATAAATTAAATGATGTGGATGTTTACATGTTTAAAGTCTTCTACATGAATGCATAAAAACTGTGTTTTAAAGGTTATTCGAGACGCGATCGAGGAACGGAGACCGGAGACCATATGAGGAAAAATATTTTTATTAAATAATTATTTTTAATTGTTTAATGAGTGGTGTATTTTAATAAGATTTTCGAAAATAAGGTATTTTAAAGTATTTCTACACGCCGAGTCGTATTTTAAACCAACAATCAATTTCCAATGAAAATAGGGACTTTCAAAAACTCGGCTAATATTTTTACAAACTTTCCTAAACAAAATATTTCAAATATTATCTAATGGGCCTAATGGGTCTATTATACTAGGTTAATGAGCCTAAACTTGCACCATGTGTTTTAATTAAAATATAAGCCCTAAAACCCTACCCACACACACATCAAATACACGCCCCTCACTCTAGGATATTTAGGACTCTTCATCAGCACACACACCACACGAAATTTTGAGAGGAAGAGTCATGAAATTTGAAAAAAAATCAGCAAGGTTGCACCCCGCCTCTCTCCGCCAACGTCACTCGCATCGCAAGTTGGTTACTTTTAGAATTTGAAAAACATTCAGATATAATGCCTCCTAGACGAGCACCTAGTACCGATAGGCAAGTTGAGACTAATGAAGATTGTCAAGGGAATTCACCCTACCTCCTAATGGGGATGCTGCTACTCGTGTTCTAGAGGGCATGACACGTTTCTTTGAGCAGCAAGCTCAGCATGCTGAGAGGCCACATCACGACATGTATGATCAGTTTCGGAGGCTGGGTCCGCAGGAATTTTCTGGCATCACCGACCCATTTGCTACTGATGGTTGGATTCAATCTCTTGAGGTGCATTTCCTTTATCTAGATATGGGAGATGCTGATCGAGTTAGGTGTGCTACATATATGCTACGAGACGATGCTTCTCGTTGGTGAGAAGGAGCTGAGCATGTAGTTGATCTAGCCACCCTCACTTGGGTTCAATTCAAGAACTTCTTCTATGAGAAGTATTTTAGTACTGACGTCTGTGGACGCTTGAAGAGGGAGTTCATGACTCTCCGTCAAGGAAACACTCCTGTGTCTGAGTTTGTTAGGAGATTTGATAGGGGTTGTCACTTTGTACCCCTTATTGCTAGGGATGCTGCTGAGAAACTAAGGCACTTCTTGGATGGTTTACGACCTACCATACGCCGTTATGTGATGATGATGCGACCAGCGGACTATGCAGATGCCACTGTTTGTGAATTCCAAGCTTAGCAAGCCCTGAAAGATATTGATTTTGAGTCACAGGGCAAGAGGCAGCAGCACCAGCAGAGCTCTCAGCCAGTCAAGAGGCAATTTACGGGACCTCCAAAAGCTCAAGGGCAACAAAAACCTCAGGGACAATGGAAGAAGCCGGGGCAACAGAAGCTACCACAGCCTGGAGCACCGAAACCTGAAGAGAGACCATTATGCAAAGAATGCATTCACTTACACTATAACAAGTGCATGTGGGGATCATATAGGTGCTTCATACGTAAGGAAGAGGGACATAAGGCCGTTGATTGCCCGAAGAAGAAAGGACCAAATGTGGGCAGAGCTTATGTGATGCAAGCAGAAGAAGCTGAGGAAGAGCCAGACACAATTCTAATCATTGGTAACCTAGTTATTTAACGTTTTTATATTGCTTTTATTGCATGAAATGTTAAATTGATTAAGAGAATTGATTGGGATAATCAAGAACTTAGAAGAAATTAGGTTGCATGCTCTATTATAATTGGATTTAAAGGACGACATGGAAAAACTATAGAAATTTAGCATAAAATATAAGCCTTAATAATGTAAAGGATTGAATTGAACCCAAATAAAAATTTTAAGGCTTAAAATTGGAAAAATAGAGATTTTGGGATGTTTTGGCATAATTCGAAATCTTGTGGACCAAAATGAAAAAACCAAAAAGTTAAGGGCTAAATTGCATAGGGCCGAGATTTCGAGGGCTAAACCGAAAATTTGAAGAGTCCAAGGACCGAAATTGAGGGAACCGAAAGTTAAGGGTAAAATCAAGAATTTTAAAAAATTCAGGGACTTAATTGCAAACTTTAAAAAGTTTAGGGGCTGTTTACAAAACCTCAATAAACGGGGGGCTGTTTTCGCTATTCTAGAATTCCAAGGGTTAAAACAATGATTTCCAAGACTTTAGAGCTAAACATGATGGAATTCGAACTTATGGGTTTGGAATGCAAATTTTTGAAAATTTAGGGCCAAATTGAAGAATTTCGAAAATTCAAGCGTTGACAATGCTATTTTCAAACATTTCTTGGGGTCCAAATGTGTATTTTTTGAGAAACATTAAGGTTTAAAGCGTTAATTTTCGAGAAATTTTGGGTAATTAATGATAGAAATACCTTAAGTTTCAACAAGATTAGATTTGATAGTATATTCGTCGCAGTGAGGATATTCATTTTAGGTGTAGCAACCTACATATTGTTGGATTCGAGAGCTACACGCTCATTCATCTGAGACATTCGTCAAGCGACTAAAGATTATACCCCAGGATATGGGATTGGGCTTCAAGGTTTCTATTCCTTCTGGTGATCAAATGGTCACTTCGAGTATCGTGAAGAATCTGGAGCTTCACTTGCATAAAGATGTGGTTCAGGCAGATCTTATCGTGCTCCCAATGCTTGAATTCGACATCACTCTTGGCATGTATTGACTATCATTGAATGGAGTTTCGAATGATTTTTGGTAGAGGCCATTGTCTATTCGACCGCCCAGCGGGAAATTTTTTGTCTTTGAGGCAGCGAGGAATAAGAAAATGCCGCATATTAAATCCTGCATCTGTGCGAGGAAACTTATGAAGCGAGGCTGCCAAGCTTTTCTAGCATGTATTATTTTAGCGCCTGCTCCCGTCAGTCATAAGCTAGAGGATGTTGAGATTGTCAGAGACTTTCCTAACTTCTTTTTTGATGATGTTTCTCACATTCCACTGGACCGAGAGGTGGAATTTTCTATTGAATTGATGTTGGGAGTTGTACCAATTTCTAAAGCATCCTATCATCTAGCACCCGCCGAAATAAAATAGTTAAAGGATAAAATTCAAGAGTTGCTGGACACGGGTTTTATCCGCCCTAGTTGTTCTCCGTGGGGCGCACAGGCATTATTTGTGAAGAAAAAGAATGGTAGTATGCAACTCTGCATTGATTAACGAGAGCTGAAGTGAGTCATCATCAAGAATAAGTATCCCTTTCATTGAATCGAAGACTTATTTGATCAATTGCATCGATCATCGATTTTCTCAAAAATAGATCTTCGTTCGGGATACCATCAGCTGAAGGTAAAAGAATCTGATGTTCAAAAGACGGCTTTTAGGACACCCGCATTCGTTACCGTTATAACACCCACCACCTCATCAAAAATCTTAAGGTCCACATGCCACATACACATTATATTAGAAAATCTATTCTCTCACATTCATTTACATTAACACTCATTATTTGTAGGTCTCGTTGTCCACTCATTCATATTATTTTTATTTAAAAGTAAATAAATTAAATTTCAAATTATTTACAAAATTTAAAATATTTTATATAAATAATAATATGTATTTATATATTTAGTACGTAGTTTTATCTTATTTTCTAAGTGTCATTTATTTAAAATTAAATTTTATTATAAATTTAAAATGAAACAGTATAACATATAAAAATAAATAATACTTGCATAAAAATAAAAAAAAAAACATATAAATTAAATGTAAGAGAAAATGTAAATACTAATTCAAGGATTGTTGTTGTATTATGACCAAATATGTTCAACTAAGTCGGCACGAAGTTGGTGATGCACATGAGTATCACGTATTTCGGAATTTGTTCGGAGATATTCATGAAATTCTCGGTTTGAGCCCTGGACGGGTTGTGTGGGTTCGTCACCTTCATCGTTGTACCAATTTGTCACGTGAACCCCCTCACCTTCAACAATCATGTTATGTAAAATAATGCATGCTAACATAATATGTTTTAACTTTTTTCTGTACAAGTAACGAGCTGGACCTCTGACAATTGCCCATCAAGCTTGGAGCACCCCAAATGCTCGTTCAACATCTTTTCTTGCAGACTCTTGTCTTTCCTTAAAAAGCCTCCTCTTTGGATCCTCCGGGCAAAGAAAACCCTTAACGAAAGTGGATCATTCCGGATATATTCCATTTGTTAAATAACACCCCTTCGTATATTGAGTCTCGTTGACCATGAAATTAATCTCTGGGGCATTTCATTACAAGACGTTATTGAATATGGAAGATTCGTACAACACGTTAAGATCATTATGTGAACCGGAGACACTAAAGAATGCATGCCATATCCACAAATCTTGAGACGCGACCGCTTCAAGCACGATTGTTGGTGACCCATGGCCTCTTGTAAACTGGCTTTTCCAAGAAACTGGGCAAGTTTTCCATTCCCAGTGCATGCAATCAAGGCTGCCAAACATTCCAGGGAACCCGTGCCTCTCATCATACATTTGAAGAAGACGTTGAACATCATCAGCATTTGGCCTTCTCAAATATCGATCACTAAATAGTTCAACTACATATCCGTAGAACTTGAAAATACAATTGATGGCAGTTGATTCATCCATGAGTAGGTACTCATCAAGATGGTCGGCCGGGACTCCATACTGCAATTGACGAATTGCAGCCGTGCATTTTTGTAGTGGTGACAAGCCTTTTCTTCTCACAGTATCGTCCCTTTCTTGAAAATACGGTGAAAGATTCTCAAGTGCATTCACTATTCGAAAGAATAACTCTCTTTGCATGCGAAATTGTCTTCGAAATATTTGATCTGGATACACCGTGTTTGTGGAGAAATAATCATTGAAGAGCCTCGCATGCCCTGCTTCATGATTTCTTTGGATGAACCTTCTTCTTCGCCACATCACGTTATTACTTTGATATGCTTCAACTATTTGTCGGCTTTGTTGAAGTATCAATGACATTAGCTCTTTCTCCGGATCATAATCTTCGTCATCAACTTCAACTTGGACTTCGTTTTCACTTGCCGAGCTAGAGCTGGAACTACTGGAATATTGAGACATTTTGGAGTAAACAAATTCAAGTCTACGTGTTTGTCAAGTGGTATGTTTGTAGAGTGAAGAATTTTATAGCACAAGATGTCTATATATTTTTTTTTAATTTGCAACGGTTATATTCCAACGGATATTTTCCAACGACCATATTTGCAACGGCTATATTCCAACGACTACTTTGCAACAACTATATTAATTGACCAGAGAGTTACATTAACGGATATGAAAATTATATTGAATGCAAATTAAAATAATCGAAAATTACAATAACTGAAAATTAAATATTCCATCTCCCCCTAATCTCTTGACATAGACGTTAGTGGATGATAAGTTGCTCATATGTCATTTGCAAAGTATCCTTCGAAAGGATTGTGTATTCCTTTAGTTGAACTTTGGCCATGGCAGCTTTTGCTTTCATCTCCTCTACTTCGAGTTGTTTTTACTTCATTTCAACTTCAGGTTTTTTCATGCTTGTATACTCAGTAAACTTTGCAAACATATTGTCTAAGTTTGTTGTCATACACTCCATGTCCGATCTCGTTTTGCCTTTTCCTTTTCTTTTTGCAGCCTTCTGACCTATTGGACGATTTTATTCTTTGTTTAGGTCTACATGTAGACTCGCATCTTGGTTGGATGAGGTGTTGCTTGCTCCAGACTCCGAGGGCCTTGCCTTTTTCGTGCAAACAAGGTGATCAACGGACTATGGAGTAAACATTGGACGATCTTTTACGATTCTCCATGCATGCTCGAGATTAAATGTGATGCCGTTATTTTCCTCGCAATATTTTTCAGACGCAAGCCTAAGTATATCCTCATCACTGTGACCGCTATGATATGCACTATAAATGCTATTGTAGTTTGCATTGAATCGATATACTTTTTTGGGATGGTATTGTGCCAGTGCGATCTTATGACACTTGCACTTCTATTTTGTGTACCTACAAGACGATTGTCATTGTATTAGCTTACAACACGTCCCCAGAAACTTCCGCCTTTTGATCATTGCCGATGATTGGGTCATTGCTGATAGTGACAAACGATCTCGCTAAGATCTCGTCTTCAACATTTTTCCAGGTTGACCTTTTTTTCCACCCTCAGCGCAAGAATCCACATTCTCCAAATTTGGGACTTCAATTGGGGATTCATAGTCGGACAATTGAATCTATGGGACGAAAGTCGGGGTGGCAGGTTCATTTTCCATCGGAGATGTAAAAAGCATACTGGTTGCATGTGGATTAGATGAATAATTTGGTGGATACGAATTATATGGATAATTTGATGGATATGGATTATAGGGATAATTTGGTGGAATTTGTGAATTTGGGGAAGAAGTTTTTCTTCCGGTATTTTTGGATAATTTAGAAATTTCTAAAAAAACCTCGGTAATTTTCATCCATTTCGGCTCAAAGTAAGATTTTATAAATAAAATTTTCAAATAATATTGATATGGTGAAAATAGAATAGAGAAGATTTTTTTAGTGATTTATGACGTAGAATAATGTGTTTGGATGTTTGAAATAATTTTGGAATGTGTGAGTATTTATAGATGAATATTTAATTTTTATATTAAAGTAGTCGTTAATTAGCAGTTAAATAGCCATTAAAATAATTTTTTAATATTTTTAATAAAACTAACCGTTACTATTTTAATATTATTAAAAATAAATAATCTTTATTTTAACTATTTAAATAAATTATTAAATTAAATAATATACATATATATTATATATATAAATACATGTAATTAATGAGGACTGCTTTTTCACTTTCAAATTTAAAAAATAATAATAAAATATTTAAAAAAAAAAAGAAAATGAAGTGATATGGGCGTTCAAAATGAAGTGATGTGGGCGTTCAACATCATATTGCACAAGTGGGTGGGTGATGAACATCCACCCACATTGATATTAACACTTCATTGGTGTTCTAACCAATTGGTTTGAACACCAATGTAAGCGCCTTTAGGACTCGATATGAGCACTATGAGTTTAGGTTCATGTCATTTGGGTTGATCAATGCGTCAGCGATCTTCATGAATCTCATAATTCTCGTATTTCAGCCGTATATAGATCAATTCATCATAGTCTTCATTGATGACATTCTGATTTACTCAAAGAGCCGAGAGGAGCATAGTCAGCACTTGACAACGACGCTACAAATATTGCGATATAGAAAATTATTGGCTAAGTTCAGCAAGTGCGAGTTTTGGCTCGAGAGAGTGACGTTCTTAGGCCACATTATTTCTAGAGATGGAGTTGAGTTTGATCCGAGCAAAGTCGAGGCAGTTAAAGAATGGCCAGTACCGAAGAGCGTAACCGAGATCGGGTAGTTTCTTGGGTCTAGCTGGCTACTGCCGAAAGTTCATTCAAGGATTCTCTTCTATTGCGGTACCCTTGACCGCTTTAACAAAGAAGAATGCGAAGTTTATTTGGGGATCCGAATGCCAAGCAAGTTTCGAGAAGTTGAAACAATCTTTGACTACAGCGCCAGTCCTGTCGATGCCATCAGGGCAAGGAGAATATGTTCTTTACACGAATGCTTCGAAGTTTGGTTTAGGTGCAGTCTTGATGCAAAATGACCAATTGATAGCGGACACGTCTAGATAGTTGAAGGTTCATGAGAATAATTACCCGACTCATGACCTCGAGCTCGCAGCAGTGGTTTTTGCATTGAAGATTTAATGACATTACTTATATGGAGAGAAGTACAAGATTTCCACTTAAAACGTCTGCTATTTGTTTTCTTAAAACGTGCTAATTTTTTTTTCTCTCCTCCTTAATCTCCATAATTCAAAATATACATATATATAAATACTTTAAAATGTCTTGACACCATTTTTTAAAATAAAACACTCAACTAACATTTAAAAATACAAAAGACAATATTGAATCATAAAATCATCTCACGTTTTATCAAACCTAAAAACATTATTTGAAAAGTATAGCTCATACTATAACATCTCGAAACCACTCACAAACATAAATAAATTGTCGTAAAAATATCTTTAACATAAATCATAATCATAAACTAGTGCGAAAAACTAGCGTCGGTCCTGAGGTTATGTGCACCTTCAGTCCAGCAAAGTCAATCAACAAGACCTCTATTAACATTATTATCATAATCACCTACATCAATCACACCTAGTGAGTCTAAAGACTCAACACACCATAATCTTGATAACAAGTGCTACATATACAGATCACATACAACAGTGAAAATACTTGTACTTAAAATATTGTTTTCATGAAGATGCATAAACTTTAAACATATACATTTCCATAAACTTTTCATAAACATTTTCATATTATCATAAACATATACGTATTCCTTTTCTCTTTCTTGAATTCAGATCGTTAATTATGACTTTCATATTCGTCTACGTATTGGGCGATGGATCCATCTACATGTAACAACAGTACTGGGCGATGGGGACATCAGCGACACTCTCACCCGTCAACTGAGCATTGGCCTTACGTATTAACATATCATATCGTGTCAATGAAAATACGATCGTCGGGCTCCCTCTGGGACCTTCTCCCGTAAACGGGCTCCCTCTGGGGCCTTCTCCCTCACGATATCTCCAACATATCATCATATTCGTATCAATAGAAATACGATCGTCGGGCTCCCACTGATAACTTCATCCTCACGATATCTCCAACATATCATCGTATTAGTCACAATTACTTCACTCATTCAACGTTTCGTATTCTCATTACTTTATAAAAATAAACATGCATATAACGTTTTTCTTTTAAACCAAGCATGTAACATATCTTTTAACGTTTTCGTTTTAACATAAAAACCCATAAACATTTAAAATAATAAATCATAATATATTAAATCATAAAATAAATACACATTTAAAACCAACATTTTATAAATAATAAATCATAATATTTAAAATAACATTTTGACATATTAATTCATAACAATTCCATAAACATAAACATTTTAACATATAAAAATCCGTAAACATTTTAACATAATAAGTCATATAAACATTTAAAATAATCATATTAGCAAATAAAACAGTATTCAGGACACTGCCATGACGTTTATTAATTTTTGGATGTAAAATTACTGTTTTACCCCTAGACGTAAAATTTCACGTTTTTGACTTTTTTTTTTAATTCCGACGACTCTAGACCATCCCAAATAATTATTTAAGCTTACATTAATTTTCTCATATTTTTATTTGGCTTAAATCGAGTACTTTTAATTTAATTTTTAAATATGACGTATTACTGCGTTTTAATCCCGAATTAAACCAAACATTCATACAAAATTCTCAAATTAAAAACTTAGACTTTTAATAATTAGTTGAGCTTAAATATAATTTTTCATAATTTTATTATGCTTAAATCTCGGCGTTTCAATTAATTCTTTAATTAACGTTTCGTAATGCATTTAAATCCCAAATAAATCCAAAGCTCCAAAATTTGATCCCAAATTTTAAACATATCATTTTTATTATTTATTCTACCCTTGTGAGCCATGAACCATACCCGTGGACCCATGGTTCCAAGTTTAGCCTTTTAATTTTCGAATTTGACACATTATTGAATCCACCGAGCCATCTCCCAATTTACCCGAGCCATGGTCGAGCCACCTCAAGCCAAACCCGAGCCAACCCACCTAGACACCCTCTTGACCAAGCCTAGCCCATAGAACCTGGCCCTAGCTTGCTCAAACCCTGCTGGAATATGACCCAACTGCATGCATATGTGCATGTGAGGTGTTCTAGTTGCACTAGTACTCCTAGCTAGCCTCGGGCTCTTCCAGCCGAGCCACCACTGAACCACCGTGTCCCTAACCAACCCTGGACCACGCCCAAACCCAGCCAAGACCAGCCCAAGCCCTAGAACCCATGCGGCGAGCCCCTAGTTTAGAAACCAGCAGCTGCGCTTCTCACTTGTTATCTCACGTTCTCTTGTTTCCTCTCGAGCCAGCAGCCACCTAAGCCACACCAGCCCCTACCCAGCTCTTCTAGGAACCCTCCTAGACCCTTAGAACCTAAGGACTCGACCCCAGCCACCACATCAGCTGCAGAAACACAGCCGAGAAGACCCACTTGACAAGGACTCTTGTTTTCTTGCTTTGCCACCTAACCAACGATCCAGCCCTTGAATAGCCCCTCAAGCACCCTCCTAGGACCCTAATGACTCGACCTAGCCCAGCCCAAAGCCCCCTGGCCGAGCTCCTTCTTCCCTGCACCAGCTGCAAACCTGCACCACTCTTTGATGTAGCTCTCGGGTGGCTAGGACTCCTCCCCAACCATGACCCTCGAGTCCTAGCATGACTAGGACTCCTTCCCTGACTCGAGCCAAGCCCCAGCCGTGACCCAAGCCAAGCCATGCAAATATTTCCCTTGAACCCAAGCCCTTGACTCCCAATTACGTAATTTCTGATTCCATCTTCTACCATGTCTCTTGTGCAGCATATTAGTGCATCTTAGGACTCTTTAAATTGTGTAAAAACAACCCTTAAACAATCCCTAATCATGGCAGCCCTTTTGCGTATGAAAACAACAATTTTTGGAATCTATACCATGCCTTAAAAACTCATGTTTGAACAAAAACGAAAAATAAATAAAAAGTGTCACTTGAACTTCATGCAATTCATAGTTAAATACATAATATGGTGTGATGATGAGTAAATGAAAGAATAAGGTGTGCCTTTGCGTGTTTAACGTACGAATAAACGTTGACGGATAGAAGAACGACGACGAACGAGAACCCTTTGCTTGAAGACTATGGATGGCCGAAACTTTCTCCTTGAATTATTGTGTGTGCCGTGTGTTTGCTTGTGTAAAGGAGTCCTTGAATTGTTGGGGAAGGGGCGTGTGATTGTGTGGTGTGGGGAAGGGTTTGGGGCTTTAAACAATAAACAAAAACACTAACAAAAGCCATTAGGAAATTTAATTAGGCCCTATAAGTCCATTAGTGCTAATTAAAAATTATTTTGTTTAATAAAGTTTGTGAATTTATTAGCCGGGTTGCCAATACGTTCGTATTTTTGTTGAAAATCCAACACCGATAAAATTTACGTCCCGGCGTATAAAATCACCTAAAAACTCATTATTTTCAAAAATAAGAAAAAGCATCAACCATATTTTAAATAATTAAAAACAATTATTTAATAAAACATTTTCTGTTTTTCAGCCATCGGTCTCCGTTACTCGATTGCAGCTCGAATAACCTTTAAAAAATATATTTTAATGCAACCATGTAGGAAAAATATATTTTAAACATGTCAACATGCACAACATAATTAATTTATGCATTTAAAACAATTAATTGAAATACACAAGGAATTTAATAACTTGCATGTATGTGGTTCGCGTAGACCTTCAAATTTTCGGGGCGTTACATCACTGATCATAAGAGCTTGAAGTACTTCTTCACCCAAAAAGAGTTGAATATGAGGCAACGAAGATGACTAGAGTTGATAAAGGACTACGACTGCGATATTAGTTTCCATCCGGGAAAAGCTAATTTAGTTGCGAATGCATTGAGTAGAAAGACAATAGTCATCGCGCAATTTTTAGTTCAAAGACCATTGCAAGCAGAAATTCAGTGATTCGAGCTTGCAGTGTATGCTAGGAACGAGGCTCCTAATCTTTCTACTATGAAAGTACAGTCGAACATTAGGAAAGAATTCTCGAGGGTCAGTCTTCTGATGAGCAATTGCAAAAGTGGAGACTGAGAGATGAAGCTAAGGGTCAGAAGCTGTATTCTGAGGAAGATGACATAGTTTGATATCGAGATCGACTATGGGTTCCTCGTGGCGATTCACTGAGAGAGGTTATTTTGAAGGAAGCTTGCAATACCTCGTACTATATTTATCCTGGACGTACGAAGATGTACAAGGATCTGCAGTTATTGTATTGGTGGCCGGGCATGAAACGAGATATCTTACGTTTTGTGTCCGAATTTTTGACATGCCAGCAAATTAAGGCAGAGCATCAGAGGCCAGCAAGGTAGCTTAATCTACTTCCTATTCTCGAGTGGAAATGGAAAAATATTACAATGGATTTTTTAGTAGGATTGCCAAGGACTAACAAGGGTTTTAATGCCATTTGGGTGATAGTTGATCATCTTACGAAATCAGCGCACTTTCTACCTATTAAGACGACATTCACCATGACACAGTATGCAGAGTTATATATTCGAGAGATAGTCCGACTGCATGGAATTCCAGTGTCCATAGTTTCTGACCGAGATCTGAGGTTCACTTCATCATCCTGGAAGAGTCTACATGCAGCGATGTGGGCAAAGTTGTTATTCAGTACAACATTCCATCCTCAAACCGATGGTCAGTCTGAAAGGGTGATTCAAATTTTGGATAATCTACTCTGAGCTTATGTGATCGATTTCCAAGGAAGTTGAGAACTGAAGTTACCTCTAGTGGAGTTCACCTATAACAATAGCTACCGATCGTCTATAGGAGTGGCTAATTACGAGGCACTATATGAAAGGAAGTGTAGATCATTCATAGATTGGGACGAGGTTGGTGAAAGAGGGGAATTTTGTCCGGACTTGATCAAGAAAACAGTTGAGCTGGTAGTCAAAAATCCGAGATAAGATGAAGACTGAACAAAGCCGAAAAAAGAGCTACTCTGATAAGAGACGAAGAAAACTAGAGTTTGCAGTGTGTGACCACGTATTCGTGAAATAGCACCTATGAAAGGTGTTGTGAGATTTGGCAAGAAAGGCAAACTCAGTCCGAGGTTCATAGGGCCGTTTGAAATTCTAAAGAAGATTGAAACATTAGCCTATAGAGTGACGTTGTCACCCATGCTAGCTGGAGTACATAATGGGTTCCATATCTCGATGCTGCGAAAGTATATGTAGAACCCTTCACATGTACTAAATTATGAGCCTCTGAAGTTGACTCCGAACATGTCATACGAGGAAAGATATATACAAATTTTGGATAGACAAGAAAGAAGACTCCGAAAGAAGGTTATACAAATGGTCAAAGTCAAGTGGCTAAATCACTCGGAGGAGAAAGCTACTTGGAAAATCGAGATAGACATGAGGAGTCGTTATCCGGAGATATTTGGTAAATCTTAATTTCGATGACGAAATTTTATTTAAGGGATGGAGGAATTGTAAGGTCCAAAATGCGATAACGTAATCTAACTGCATGCAAATCTAGGGAAAATGGAAAATAACTAATTAGATGGTTTTAATTGCATAAATTAAATATGGTGTGCATGTTTACATATTTAAAATGCAGTCTTCTACATTAATGAATAAAAACTATGTTTTAAAGGTTATTCGAGAAGCGATCGAGGAACGGAGACCGCGGACCATATGAGAAAAAATATTTTTATTAAATAATTATTTTTAATTATTTAATGAGTGGTGTATTTTAATGAAATTTTCGAAATTTGAAGGAAAAATCACGAAATTTGAAGTAAATCAGAAAGGTTGCACCCCGCGCCTCTCCGCCAACGTCCCTCGCATCGCAAGTTGATTTTCGTGCGTAATATACGCAAAGGCACACCTTAAATCTTCTTTCTAACATCTTTCATACCATATTATATGTATTTAACAATCCTTGCATGAAAAATATGATATACTTCTTGTATTTTCGTTTTTATGGCTATACATGCACAAAACTAGTGTTTTCTTTTTTTAAAACTCTTTTTAATGGTGCATAATGGTGCTGCCATGCTAAGGAAATAAAAAAAGATGAATTTTAGAGGTTTTAGGATCCTAGACAAAGCTGCATAAGGGCCGGACAATAGATAGGCTAAGGTTGAACGAAAATTTGGTTTGTTTGAGACTATGGTTTGCGAATTGGGTTCCTAGAAGGGAACGGATTCTAGCTACTTTCAGTTCACATCTAGGAGACCTAAGAGGATGGTATGAGGGTCCTAGGGTGATAGAATGAGGGTTGGTTCGAAGGCTAGGGTGATCGCATGAGGGTTGGGGAGTTGCGTATGCCTTGGGGTCGAGTTTGAGGGGTTGTGGTTCTAGGTCCTTTAATCTCAGTCTAGTAGGGTCCCTAGGGTTTTTTCATGGTCCTAGGATGGTCAGCTAGGGTTTGGCTGGGCTGATTACTGGCTAGGGCCGAAGGGGTGCAAGGTTGGGAGGCTAGGGTTTTGTGCAATTTATGGCAGAATGTTTCAGTAGCTTCCTAGGCTTGATCAAGGGTTCTAAATGGTTTGAATTGGATTGTATAATGTATGGTTAGGTGTTGTTAAGCTATAGTACATGTAAAGGCCCGCATTTCGTATTCATAATTTTTGCGGAATTATTAAATTTTTCTAAATAAATAAATAACTTGCCTCATTTATAAAATAAACATGTAAATAATTTAAACTTTTAAAATAACAGCGGAAGTCAACATTGTATTTCAAACAACAATTTAAAAATAACCCAACATATTAAAATCGAGTTTGAACGATAAAAGGTGCATAAACTAAAACATGAGGTCCTTGGGTTTACTACTGCTGCCCCAAGATAACTCACTGGTCTCCGCCCGCAGTCTCGACCTCATCAATACCTACAACAATCAAGTCTAGTGAGTCTAAAGACTCAACATGTATATATCGTGAATAACAAATAAATATATAATAAAATCGCATGCAACATAAAAATATGGTATCGTAAAGCACATGGTGAAAATCGTGTCATGAATAATTATAACTACGTGCATATCTGAAAATCATACGTAAAAGCTTTGCTCAATAGAGCTCTGTCATATCATATCATAATTTTCTGGTAGAGATAATGTTTCTAAGCAAGTGGCCCATAACATAACGTAAGCGCCTGATCAGACTAAACTACAGTATACTGGGCGGTAGAGATCAATCACAGCCCTTGGACTGGATGTCCGTAACCATACATAATCATAACAGGTCGTAAGTCACCGGGTGGAGAGGTCCTCGGTTGCGCCTACCGACTTCCAAACCCATAAGCATAAGATGGCCACAAGACATATCGCATATATCTCAAAAATAAACATTTTATATTTTTATGCACGTAATATAATTAAAACCTTATTTTTACCGGATGAGTTGGATCGCTCCCAGGCTTGCTGCAACCTAATTCTAATATGTGACACATGCAAATATTCACATCTTGACCAAAACTTAACAATAGAACAAAAAATGAGACGATTAGGATCAACAACTTGATTTTTAATCATGGATTCGTATTAACCCGAACCAAGATTAAACCGACATTTAACCATGATTACAAATACCCCTAATATACTGAAAAACATGCATAAGAATTTCAAAACACGAAAATAGGTGAACAGAATCCAAAAACATAAAACATTCTTTCGAGAGTCATATTGGCACCTTTCACCGTAAATTCTCGTATGACCTCTAAACTCGACCAAAATCACAAACGGCCAAAAACATGACCTTCCTAACTCATTGAGGTACTCTCCAGTCCAAGGCCATGGGCTAAAAGCCAACCAAAAACCCAAACATGACCTCTGAAACAAAACGGAACTTGCTGTCAAAAAAACAAAAATTGCAGCAGTAACTGCTGTGCGTATTTGGTGTACAAATCTGAAACAAATGGTCGTTGACTTGAACCACCAACCAAAGACTCTTATCAACATCCTAAGGCATGGCTTGTACCATGGCTAAGGGCTAAAAGCCAACCACAACCCAAGCAAACACCTAAGACAATTACAATACCAAACCGAGAATGCAACTTTCTGTGTAGTGTGATGTATTGACATGGTTTACTGTCTTGGGTCGTTTCAATGGCCATTTGATTGACCATGGCTCGATCTAGACATGATAGAGTGTTGTGTGAACCATGGCTATGGGCTAGAGGCCAGCCACAGCCCATCCCAACACCTCAAAACCGAAGTCACTCACACAAAAATCAGATTTTGAAAAACTGAAGAGCACTTGTCATGTTTCTGTAAAAATCTTAGAGATCCATGAAGCAAGCTTTGAAAAGATGATTTGGTCAGATCCTAGACATGATAAGGAAGGGTTCTAACCATGGCTATTGTCCATAGGACAGCCAAGATTTGAACACACCCTTTACCATCCGATGACAGAAAACGTGTACAAAATCTGTACCCATGGAATTGTTGTTGTCATCTCTCGGTTTATGCGTGTATGGGCTTGAACCATTGAACTAAAAACATCCTAACACATTTTAATTCAAGCCTCATAGCAGCCATGTGAGCCTGGAACCGAGCAACATCCTGAAATAAATAAAACTCAGCAAACCCGTGAGCCACAAAGATGAAGCCAAAAAAATTCTGTACCGAAACTTGTGTGTAGTTACTGTCAAAATTTCGTTTTTACCTCATGAACCCTGAACATATAATGCTTAAAAATATTTATAGGACTTGATTGAAGAGCAAAGAAACAACATATACATGCCTGGAAATTTTTTTGAAGAAAACAAACCAATACGACGAATACGGCGCGGCGGAGCGGAGTTGAATCTCTTTTCTTATTCCTGCTGTCTTTCACTCAATTCTATGCTGCTATTTTCTGCTAATTTTTGAAGGTGAGGTTGTGGGGAATGTAGGTGATGAAAGTGAACAATATAATAAGTGTTAAAGGTGCCATTATATGCCTTTAGTTTGGGAGTTACAAGTCAAGAAATTGAAGGAGTTTGAATTGTTTCTTATTCTCTTGTTTATTGCTGCTGTTGTTTTTCACGATTTCTCAGCTGTTTCCTTTTGATTTTTTTCTAGCATTTGAGTGTAGGATATGAGGGTAAGGAAGAGGAAATGTTATAAGTGGTGTTAAAGGACCATAATATACATTAAAATGGGAGTTATATGTGAAGGAGTTGAATGGATTCAAATTGTTTCTAGCTTTCTTGGCTGCCGATTATTATTATTTTTTTTTTGCAAATTTTCTTGCTGTAATTCACGTTATTTGCTAGCATAAAGGGGTTGAGGAGCTTCAAAGAGAATTATGGTGTATGTATTACCAATAATTATGGAGATTAAAAGTAGGAAATGAATACACTATAAAACCATTTAGTGATAAATTTGAATGTGGTTTACTACAATTTTTGAATTGTCTTAACCAAATATTATTACTACTTCTTGCATGGTATAATAGTGTTTTAATCTTGCATTTTAACTTCTTAAGGTTTAATACACTCATTATATATATTTTTAATGAATGACAAATTATTTTAGTATAGAATATTGCATGGCATGCTTGACTTAAAATTTAAATATTTAAATGTTATGTTTAATTTCTTAAATATATTAAGCCTAAATTAATTCCTCCTCAATTGTTTACACATTTTAATTTTAGCTTTAATTAAATATTGAACCTAAAAGAATTTATTTAATAACTTGGTTCCAACTAATTTTAATAAATCCTAAAACATTCTTTTTCTTTAAATTAAATTATTCCTTGACTTAAATTAAATTTAGGAATATTTTTCCTATTATTAATTTTATCTTAAATCTCCAAACTCCGTTCCGACCTCGCGTATTTACCCTGTAAAGATAAAACTAAACATCTTCTTTTAAAATAATTAAATCACTTCATATTTAAATAAAAATTCATTTTAATTAAATAATAGAAATTATGCATGGCTTATACGTAATCTGATTTTCGGGTTCTACAACTCTACCCCCCTTAAAGGAATTTCGTCCTCGAAATTAAAACTTACCAAATAACTCGGGATAACGACTCCTCATCTCCGGCTCAGATTCCCACGTAGCTTCTTCCTCCGAATGATTGAGCCATTTGACTTTCACTAGCTTGACCATTTTGTTCCGAAGCTTTTTCTCCTGCCTGTCTAAAATTTTCACTGGCCTTTCCTCATAAGACAAGTTGGGAGTGAGCTGCAACGGTTCAAAGTTCAAGACATGTGATGGATTCGCCATATACTTCCTCAACATGGAGACGTGAAACACGTTGTGTACTCCGGCCAGATTCGGCGGAAGAGCAACACGATAAGCTAATGTCCCAACTCTGTCGGGGATCTCAAATGGTCCAATGAATCCCGGACTGAGCTTTCCTTTCTTTCCGAACCGCATGACACCTTTCATCGGTGCAATCTTCATGAAAACATGGTCACCAACAGCAAACTCTAGATCTCTCCTCCTCTGATCCGCATAACTCTTCTGTCTACTCTGAGCAGTCCTCATCCTGTCACGGATCTTGACTACTGTATCAGCAGCCTGCTGCACAATCTCCGGACCCAACTCAGATTTCTCCCCTACTTCATCCCAATGTATAGGAGATCTACACTTACGACCGTACAGTGCTTCATATGGAGCCATACCTATAGACGACTGAAAACTGTTGTTATAGGTAAACTCCACCAACGGTAGCTTTGATTCCCAACTCCCGGAGAAATCAAGGACACATGCACGATGAAGATCCTCCAAAATCTAAATGACTCTCTCAGACTGACCATCTGTCTGTGGGTGAAAAGCTGTGCTAAACAACAACTTCGTACCCATAGCTGAATGTAGACTCTTCCAAAATGAGGAAGTGAATCTAGGATCTCGGTCAGACACGATAGAAATGGGAATACCATGAAGTCTAACGATCTCCTGGATATATAACTCCGCATACTGGATCATGGAGAAAGTCGCCTTAGTAGGCAAGAAATGGGCTGATTTCGTAAGACGATCAACAATCACCCATATAGCATTCGACCCTCTGACTGACTTCGGCAATCCGACAACGAAGTCCATGGTAACATTCTCCCACTTCCATTCGGGAATAGGAAGAGGCTTGAGCATGCCTGCTGGTCTTTGATGCTCCGCTTTCACTAGTTGACATGTCAGACATTCAGACACAAAGCGTCTGATATCCCTCTTTATTCCGGGCCACCAATATAATAACTGCAAATCTTTGTACATCTTCGTACTCCACGGATGAATAGAGTATGACGACATATGGGCCTCAGATAAGATATCCTCTCGAATAGAATCACCGCTAGGAACCCATATTCTTTCTCGATATCCTACAATACCGTCTCTAACTGCGTACAAAATACTGCCCTTGGCCTCATCTCTCTGTCTCCACTTTGCCAACTGCTCGTCTGCTAACTGTCCACTGCGAATACGGTCTAGAAGAGAAAACTGGATCGTCAAAGTAGATAGACGAGGAACTCTACCTCGAGGATACGTCTCTAGATCAAACCTCTGCATCTCAAACTGAAGAGGTCTCGAAACCACCAAATGAGCCATCCCTGCGACCTTCCTGCTCAACGCATCCGCAACTACATTAGCTTTGCTAGGATGATACCTAATGTCACAGCCATAGTCCTTCACTAGCTCCAACCAACGCCTCTGCCGCATATTCAACTCTTTCTGTGTAAAGAAGTATTTGAGACTCTTGTGGTCGATAAAGATCTGGAACTTCTCCCCGTACAAATAATGTCTCCAAATCTTCAATGCAAATACTACGGCTGCCAACTCTAGATCATGGGTAGGATAATTCTTCTCATGAATCTTCAACTGACGAGAAGCATATGCTATCACCTTTCCATGCTGCATCTATACTGCACCTAAACCGAGTTTCGAAGCATCGGTCTACAAAACAAAATCTCCGGGTCCTGAAGGCATGGCCAATACTGGTACTGAAATCAGAGCTTGCTTCAATGTATCGAAGCTCTTCTGACATTCATCGCTCCACACATACTTAACATTCTTCTTCGTCAATGACGTGAGTGGAACTATGATGGAAGAGAATCCCCGAATAAACTTCCGATAGTATCCTGCTAGCCCAAGGAAACTACGGATCTCTGATGCATTTTGCGGCACAACCCAATCTTTGACTGCTGCAACTTTCGCCAGGTCTACCTCAATACCACTGATAGAAACTACGTGGCCTAAGAACGCCACCTTCTCTAACCATAACTCGCACTTGCTGAACTTCGCAAATAACTTGTGCTTTTGTAAGGTCTGCAATATTGTGGTCAAATGTCTGCTGTGATCCTCTTGATTCTTTGAGTAAATGAGAATATCGTCTATGAATACTATCACAAACTGATCAAGATACGGCTGAAATACGCGATTCATGAGATCCATGAAGATCGCTGGCGCATTCGTCAAACCGAACGGCATCACAAGAAACTCGAAGTGGCCATAACGAGTCCTAAAAGCAGTCTTGAGAACATCAGCGTCTTTCACCCGCAACTGATGATACCCAGAACGCAGATCAATCTTGGAGAATACTGAAGCTCCCTGCAACTGATCAAATAAATCTTCAATCCTCGGGAGTGGGTATTTGTTCTTCACTGTAACTTTGTTCAACTCCCGATAATCAATGCAAAGCCTCATCGACCCATCCTTCTTCTTCACAAATAAGACTGGCGCGCCCCATGGAGAAAAACTCGGGCGAATGAACTCCTTGTCAAGAAGTTCCTGAATCTGCTTCTTGAGTTCTGCCATCTCTGTCGGTGCTAATCGGTACGGTGCCTTTGAGATCGGCGCGGTACCTGGCATAAGCTCAATAGAGAATTCCACCTCTCGCACAGGTGGTAAACCAGTGACGTCATCAGGAAAAACGTCTAGAAAGTCTTTGACAATAGGAACATCGGATGCTGACTGTTTGGGCGTCTCAAGAACAGATACAAGAGTAGCTAAAAATGCTCGGCACCCTCTATGAATGAGCTTCCTAGCCTGAACACAAGATATCATACGCGGTAAATGAAAGTACCTGTCTGGTTCGAATAAGAATTGTTCCATCCCAGGCGGTCGAACTAGAACAGATCTCCGCTGAAAGTCAATCAAAACTCTGTTCCTCAAAAGCGAGTCCATACCCAGAATGATATCAAACTCGGGCATTGGTAGCACGATAAGATCCGCATAAACGAGATTACCATGAAGTTCGAGGTCTATGTCTCGGATCACATTAGTAGCTGTCATCTCCTCTCCAGAAGGCAATGCTACTGAATACGCTATGTCTAGCCCAATTGTCTAGATCTTGAGAGAATTTGCAAAGGTTTCTGAAATAAATGAATGAGTAGCCCCTGAAGCTATCAAGGCTTTCATAACTGAATCGGTTATAAAGATTCTCCATGAAATATTGGAATATCATGCTAAACCCAATAGTTTTACAAGAACTATGCTTATAGACATGCAAAGGTCAAAGTTCTCCTAACCTAAATTTCCGTAAATAACATTGATTAGAACATGCAATCCTATCATAAATTCTAAGTTCAAAATCTTAACCCAAAACATTAAACTTCAAATACAACTTAAAGATTTAGGATACATGTCATGAGCATCGTCTCTGGGTTAGTCTCCGCAGCATGGAGAGCAAAAACTCTGCCTTGGGTAGGCAGATTCTTCTGAGGACAATTCTTCAATATGTGGTTAGTACTACCACATTTATAACACTTTCCCGAACCATACATACAAGTCCCAGCATGACGACGTGAGCACTTGGCACAGACTGGATACTCCACTGTCCTCGGGACTGCCCGTCCCTGTTGCTGCTGCTGCTGCCCTCTGTTCCTGGGTGGACCGTGGAAAGGTCTCTTATTCTGATGATGCTGCTGGGGAGGACGGTGTGGTGCCTGAAATGGTCGTTTACCCTGGCGATCGCGCTCAATATCATTCTGGTCTTGCTCTGCCGCTAGAGTTCTGGAAACAGCAACATCATAGGTAGTAGAGCCAGCCACCCTAACATCACGGCGTAAGATCGGCCGCAGACCATCCATAAAATGCCTCAATTTTGCACCAGCGTCGTTTGCAATTAGGGGTACAAAGTGACAACCCCTCTCAAATTTACGGATAAACTCCGTAACAGTCGTGTCTCCCTGTCTCAGGGTCATAAACTCCCTGGTCAACCTGGAACGCACCTCGTCAGTAAAATATTTAGAGTAGAATACCTCTGTGAAGCGTGCCCAACTCAAAGTAGCCATATCCAAAGCTACAGTTGCTCCTTCCCACCACAGACGAGCGTCTCCTCCAAACAAATAAGTCGCACAACGAACCCTATCTCCATCTTCAAGCCCCATGAACTCAAAAATAACCTCAAGGGATTTAATCCAGCCCTCTGCAACCAAAGGATCTGTCGTCCCCGAGAACTCTTTCGGCCTCATCTTCATGAACCGCTCACAGAAAGCTTCAGGCCTCGTCTGTCTGGCTGCCACAGCGTTGTTCCCCGCAAACTGCGCGAAGAACTGAGTCATCCCAGCTAACATCTGGGCGATCATATCTGGTGGAGGGGGTGGAGGACCCTGCCTCTCTTGCCTCTGACCCTCACCGTCCTCATGACGGTGCTCACCACCACCTCTCGGGCGTCCAACCTGGCGTCTAGGAGGCATACTGTTCCATATATAGCCCATACGTAACTAACATGCATAATTCCACTATTTCTTTAAATTTAAATAAATACTGCATAATCGTAATCTTGACATAAAATCTTTCATGCAATCAGGATGTACAAATATTTCATGCATTAAACGAAATGTGTAATCGTAAAACTTACAGACCGAAGACTTGACTTCATGAGCTTCTCAAGAGCAGTAGTAGTACAACCCTTTACAAGATCATAGGCTCGGATACCAACTGTAAAGGCCCGTATTTCGTATTCATAATTTTTGCGGAATTATTAAAATTTTCTAAATAAATAAATAACTTGCCTCATTTATAAAATAAACATGTAAATAATTTAAACTTTTAAAATAACAGCGGAAGTCAACATTGTATTTCAAACAACAATTTAAAAATAACCCAACATATTAAAATCGAGTTTGAACGATAAAAGGTGCATAAACTAAAACATGAGGTCCTCGGGTTTACTACAGCTGCCCCAAGATAACTCACTGGTCTCCGTCCGCAGTCTCGACCTCATCAATACCTACAACAATCAAGTCTAGTGAGTCTAAAGACTCAACATGTATATATCGTGAATAACAAATAAATATATCATAAAATCGCATGCAACGTAAAAATATGGTATCGTAAAGTACATGGTGAAAATCGTGTCATGAATAATTATAACTATGTGCATATCTGAAAATCATACGTAAAAGCTTTGCTCAATAGAGCTCTGTCATATCATATCATAATTTTCTGGTAGACATAATGTCTCTAAGCAAGTGGCCCATAACATAACGTAAGCGCCTGATCAGACTAAACTGCAGTATACTGGGTGGTAGAGATCAATCACAACCCTTGGACTGGATGTCCGTACCCATACATAATCATAACAGGTCGTAAGTCACCAGGTGGAGAGGTCCTCGGTTGCGCCTACCGACTTCCAAACCCATAAGCATAAGATGGCCACAAGACATATCGCATATATCTCAAAAATAAACATTTTATATTTTTATGCACGTAATATAATTAAAACCTAATTTTTACCGGATGATTTGGATCGCTCCCAGGCTTGCTGCAACCTAATTCGAATATGTGACACATGCAAATATTCACATCTTGACCAAAACTTAACAATAGAACAAAAAACGAGACGATTAGGATCAACAACTTGATTTTTAATCATGGATTCGTATTAATCCGAACCAACATTAAACCGACGTTTAACCATGATTAAAAATACCCCTAATATACTGAAAAACATGCATAAGAATTGCAAAACACGAAAATAGGTGAACGGAATCCAAAAACATAAAACACTATTTCGAGAGTCATTTTGGTACCTTTCACCGTAAATTATCGTATGACCTCTAAACTCGACCAAATCACAAACGGCCAAAAACATGACCTTCCTAACTCATTGATGTACTGTCCAGTCCAAGTCCATGGGCTAAAAGCCAACCAAAAACCCAAACATGACCTCTGAAACGAAACGGAACTTGCTGTCAAAAAAATAAAAATTGCAGCAGTAGCTGCTGTGCGTATTTGGTGTATAAATCTGAAACAAATGGCTGTTGGCTTGAACCACCGACCAAAGACTCTTACCAACATCCTAAGGCATGGCTTGGACCATGGTTAAGGGCTAAAAGCCAACCACAACCCAAGCAAACACCTAAGACAATTACAGTACCAAACCGAGAATGCAACTTTCTATGTAGTGTGATGTATTGACATGGTTTACTGTCTTGGGTCGTTCCAATGGCCATTTGATTGACCATGGCTCGATCTAGACATGATAGAGTGTTGTGTGAACCATGGCTATGGGCTAAAGGCCAACCACAGCCCATCCCAACACCTCAAAACCGAAGTCACTCACACAAAAATCAGATTTTGAAAAACTGAAGCGCACTTGTCATGTTTCTGTAAAAATCTGAGAGATCCATGAAGCAAGCTTTGAAAAGATGATTTGGTCAGATCCTAGACATGATAAGGAAGGGTTCTAACCATGGCTATTGTCCATAGGACAGCCAAGATTCGAACACACCCTTTACCATCCGATGACAGAAAACGTGTACAAAATCTGTACCCATGGAATTGTTGCTGTCATCTCTCGGTTTATGCGTGTATGGGCTTGAACCATTGAACTAAAAACACCCTAACACATTTTAATTCATGCCTTGTAGCAGCCATGTGAGCCTGGAACTGAGCAACATCCTGAAATCAATAAAACTCAGCAAACCCGTGAGCCACAAAGATGAAGCCAAAAAAAATCTGTACCGAAACTTGTGTGTAGTTGCTGTCAAAATTTGGTTTTTACCTCATGAACCCTGAACATATAATGCTTAAAAATATTTATAGGACTTGATTGAAGAGCAAAGAAACAACATATACATGCCTGGAATTTGTTTTGAAGAAAACAAACCAATACGACGAATACGGCGCGGCGGAGCGGAGTTGAATCTCTTTTCTTATTCCTGCTGTCTTTCACTCGATTCTATGCTGCTGTTTTCTGCTAATTTTCGAAGGTGAGGTTGTGGGGAATGTAGGTGATGAAGGTGAACAATATAATAGGTGTTAAAGGTGCCATTATATGTCTTTAGTTTGGGAGTTACAAGTCAAGAAATTGAAGGAGTTTGAATTGTTTCTTATTCTCTTGTTTATTGCTGCTGTTGTTTTTCACGATTTCTCAGCTGTTTCCTTTTGATTTTTTTCTAGCATATGAGTGTAGGATATGTGGGTAAGGAAGAAGAAATGTTATAAGTGGTGTTAAAGGACCATAATATACATTAAAATGGGAGTTACATGTGAAGGAGTTGAATGGATTCAAATTGTTTCTAGCTTTCTTGGCTGCCGATTTTTTTTTTTTTGCTCATTTTCTTGCTGTAATTCAAGTTATTTGCTAGCATAAAGGGGTTGAGGAGCTTCAAAAAGAATTATGGTATATGTATTATCCATAATTATGGAGATTAAAAGTAGGAAATGAATACACTATAAAACCATTTAGTGGTAAATTTGAATGAGGTTTACTACAATTTTTGAATTGTCTTAAGCAAATATTATTACTACTTCTTGCATGGTATAATAGTGTTTTAATCTTGCATTTTAAATTCTTAAGGTTTAATATACTCATTATATATATATTTTTAATGAATGACAAATTAATTTAGTATAGAATATTGCATGACATGCTTGACTTAAAATTTAAGTATTTAAATGTTATGTTTAATTTCTTAAATATATTAAGCCTAAATTAATTCCTCCTCAATTGTTTACACATTTTAATTTTAGCTTTAATTAAATATTGAACCTAAAAGAATTTATTTAATAACTTGGTTCCAACTAATTTTAATAAATCCTAAAACATTCTTTTCCTTTAAATTAAATTATTCCTTGACTTAAATTAAATTTAGGAATATTTTTCCTATTATTAATTTTATCTTAAATCTCCAAACTCCGGTCCGACTTCGCGTATTTACCTTGTAAAGATAAAACTAAACATCTTCTTTTAAAATAATTAAATCACTTCATATTTAAATAAAAATTCATTTTAATTAAATAATAGAAATTATGCATGCTTATACGTAATCTGATTTTCGGGTTCTCCAAGTTTGGTAAGTTTTGGTTAAGTTTCGAGTCGATTCGGGTTAAAACCGTTACGTAGATTTAAGTTTTAAAACGAATTGAGAAATTAGTAGAGAAGCTTAAGTTTATGTCTAAGAAATATTTATGGGTGTATTTTAAGATGTCATGTTAAGTTTGGATAGATTTAGGTTGTTGTTTTAAGGTCTAAGAATAAATTGAGAAAGTTAGGGTTTCAGGGGTAAAACGGTCATTTAACACCTGGAAAAATGTTAGACGTTCAGGCAGTGCCCTGAATGCTATAATAAATGTTAAAATGTTTATGGAATTTTATGTTGAAACGTTAATGCTAAAAGACATGTTGCATGCTTGGTTTAAAAGAAAATTGATTTATATATGAATAAATTTTTATAAGTGATGGAAATATAAAAGGTTGAAGGAGGTGAATTAATTGTGACTAATATGATGATACGATGATATGTAAGGCCAAGTCTCAGTTGACAGGTGAGAGTGTCGCTGATGTCCCTGCCGTCCGGTACCGTGGTAATACGTAGATGGATCCATCGACCTACAGCTAATACGAAAGTCACAATTGAGGATCTAAATTAAATAAAAAGAGAAACATATACGCCTATGATGAAAAGAAAGAAAAGTATATGATGGAAGGAAAAATGTTAAGTTTATGCATGTTCATTAAATGCTATTTTATTAAAAGTATTTTCACTGTTGTATGTAGATGTATATGTATTACTTGCTATCATTGTTAAGATTTGCTGAGTTATTAGACTCACTAATGATTTAAATTTACTTTAAAGATTTTATGACTAATAATGTTTTTGAGAGATTTTAAGAGATTTATGCTTTAATTTAAAAAATGCTAGTTTTAGGTTTGCTTGACGTTTACGATTTGATGTTTTGGATTGCGTTCCTTTGGGATTTTAAATAATTAGTTGGTGAGTTATTTTATAAATGGCGCAAAATTTATATATGAATACGTGTACAAGCAAATGTTCGGCCAAAGCTTTTTTTTTTTTTTAAAAATTCTAGTATAGTTTAAGAAAAACGAGTATTGGACGTTCACTTTTTAACCTTATCTTCCAGCTTAATTATTTCTTCACGGGCTTAATTAAATTTTGGGCATGTCCAAATTTAGTCCAAACAAATGTCCTGCAAGCACTGATCCATTGGGCTTATTGCTTGTATATAGGCCCATTTACAATTTATCTATATCTCTACGTTAAACCCAAAATTATCTTAATTGATTTTGGCCTATTGTTATGAGGTGGATAACATAAATGATCCACCGCATACTCCGATTTTGAATTTCGAAGACATTATTTGACCCGCTCGTTCTCTTCATTATGGAGCTTCTTCTCCCTCTTTGTCTTGCATACACCCTAATAAGTCAAACAGATTTCCAAGCCAACAACACATTCCCAAATCTCATCATTCAAAATCCAAGATTTAAAGTCCCTTTTCATCGTCAGTGAACTAGTTTATCATCTCTACTCTCTATTCACAACAACTCTCGGTCGTTACTCCCTGTGCTATTGCCACCTCTTACGTTAGACTTGTCAACCCATTAATTATTTTGATCACCATTGTGTCTTCATGGTGTTCGTGAATTTGACCAAATGAAAATGAATAAACATTTTCCAGCCCCAAACTTATTCCGGTCATAAAACTTCCTCATGTTACCATCACGCATCTGTCGTGCTTGTGTCGGTGCTTTTTGTTTCCATACTACATCCTTTCATTCTCGACGGTTCACAAAATTCAATAATCTTGACGCACGGTTTTACATCTCGGAGAGTAGGTAATGTCTGCATGTCTATATGTTGAACTTTAACTTACCTGTCTCCATATTTTTCTATTGAAAAGTATGTGACTTCATAATAGTGAAACTTCATAAGAGTTAACACATTTACATGAAGTTCGATTGTTGTCTTGGTGTAGAGAATTTAACCCTTCTTAGTTTTGGTCTTTGCTTGTTGGAGCACAAGTATATCCTGTTGTGTGAATTTTATTTTTTACTACTTAACTTCTTGTGTATTCTATCTCTATTCACGTCGTCTTAAGCTTGAAATCATGGTTTACTTGGACGGATTTTGAATGCAACATCATTCTTTTATTTTTGTTAAAACGTTGATCATCGTGTAAAATCTATCCATTAATTGGCTTCTAGGACTTCTCTGAAATTCAAGTAGCTTCTTTGGTGTCTAATAGTAGACTTAACTGATCAATGGTTTGGTCATTCCAACATTCTCCTTGTTGATATTTTTTGTCTTGTTTTCAACTATGTAGATCCCTTATAATGATACAAATCACAGATACTCAACAATTTTACTCAATTTCTGGATACAAGAGAGTCATTAAAAACTTTTTTCCACGATTATGCCTTAGGAAAAAACTTGTTGGCCTCAAGGATGAATGGTTGGATGTGTATATTATGCTTGTGGGTTTTAGTATGATAGTTGGTGTTCGATTGGATATGTACAAGCCATTGTGTGTCTTCAATAGGATGTGTGATTGTGCCAAAATTTTATTAGTGTTATGTGGTGTGTGCTTCATAAAACTCTGTTTAGTCCTTTATTTCAAATTAGAAAGCATATATCTCTTCTCAACTGCTCTGAATTTGTAGTGACAATTATGTTTGACCCTAAAAGAATTTTGTCTGGTATAATTCTTATCAAACCAACTCCATCTAGAATGATAATCATATTTATTCTTTCTTAATATTTTTATGAGCTATTCCAACTTAGAACTCTCAGGTTCTATATATCCAAGACCACGATGCATTGCTTTGTTCTTTTGAGACTAGTCTGGATTTCAGGCTCCATATGTTCATATATTGTGCTAAATCTGACAAAAAAAATTTATATTTGCCTTTTTCTAGACACAAAAGAATACTTGTTTTGGAAGAACTGTAATCATTATTTCTAAATCATAAGCCTGATCTGTCACGGGATTGATTTTGACCTTCAAGCATATTTCAAGGGAAATAGAAACTAAGTCCAAATGTTGACCAAATTATTCTACCTTCGGTTTTCAGTCATTATTACTTGGAATCGCATGTTTTTATTTTCAATCATCAGCATACTTACTTTGGTCTTTAGACAGTATACAATTTTATTTGCAAGACTTATATGTTATAAAATTGTTTTCTATCTTGACTTCTTGAAATATTTGCCACATTCTTTTATACTCCATTAACATTTCATTAAGTTCAGTGATCAGATTTGTGTAAATTCATCAGATGTATAGTCAAATACCACATCATTTTTGGATTCCATATCATCATCAACCATTAGACACTTGTCTGACTCCTCATCACTTTCACAAGACATATCATCCAAGCTGATGGATTCTAAGTCTGACTCAGTCCACTTGATTTTGTTCTCCTCTGCTACTAACACTTTTTGTTCTTTTTTCTTTCTAAAGGATTTCTTCTCATATTTAATTCTTCTTTTTTTGGATGACTTTTCTCATCCTTCTTTGGTTTGATATAACCAGCAATGAAGTGACCTATTCTGCTACAATTAAAATAAGTCTGATGAAGAGTTTGATTCTTTCTTATAGTTGTTATTCTTATAGAAATTTTGAAAGTTATTGTGATTCCTCCTAAAGAATTTCTTAAACTTCTTGACAAATAGTGACATGACATTGTTGATCATTTGTTCAACGGAATTTTATGGGGATTCTTTTGATACAACAAGAGCTTTTGTTGGTTGTGAGGTTGATGGTTAACTTCATTCTGGTTCTTTGCTTGAACCTGTACGCCTTCAAATCGACAAATAGATCATGCAATTCGATCTTACCCTTATATTTAGATTTTCACATGGCTTTGATTTTCACGTCTCATTCTCTTGGTAAATCTCTAATCACTTTTAGTGCAACCTCTCTGATGTTGTATTCCTTCCCAAGAGCAATCATCTATATTATAATGCAACTGAATCTTTCATCAAATTTATTCAAGGTCTCTCTGATTTTTATCTTGATATCATCGAATTTGTGAATAGACACATCAACTATTCCTTGCCATTAAAGTTTGATTTTATATAATTGGAAATTGGGGTTTCTTTCCCATGTTAAGCTAGTTATCGTGGAGTCCATTTAAGGGCTTGTTTTATTTGGTCAGATCGTTTCCCTTGCACAATTGAGTCAGCTTTTTCCAAATATCCTTAGCTGTAGAACAAGTTTTATTTTTACTGAACATATTTTTATATAAAGTTTTGTAAATAACATATTTGGTCACATTATCTAGATCGACCTTCTTATTTTCTGTTGTCCACTCCGATCTTGGTTATTCTATCATCTTTGGAGCCCCATCTGAGATGAATGCAAGAGTATATGCCTTTAAGATCTTAATTGTTCTGTCAGTTATGACAGACCACATGCCACCGTCTTAAACTAACAGATGTGCATGCATTTGGATTTTCTAGTGATCATATCACTCTTTTGAAAATATTATAATCTTATTAGAAGAAGCCATATGAGTATATCAAATATTCAGAGTTCATAAAAATTTTATCCAATACGATTTGTTAGGATCAAAATGTGTTTGGAATGGACTGAATAAACACTTCAGAATAAAAAGACAAATTTTACAAACTTAAGCCATGTGAACAGCTCAAGTGATTTTTTCAATCAAACTAATTATGTAGAGGAACTAACAAATAAGTGCAGAAACAGCTTAATATATAAAGTGAATAAGGTATACGCAAATATAATTGATCAGGTAAGTAAATGACTGAAAGCAAATAGAGATAAAATTTGTTTATGGAAGTTCGAAAAATAAGCATCTACATCTCCCATTCTTCTATTTCTAGAAAGATTTCACTAGAAGATTTTATTGGTACAACTTTTATTTAAACCCACTTCAGTTCGGTTCATCAACCCCATTGAACTGAAATTCCTATTCAAACAACTTAATATGTTAAGAAATAATTTTTTGACAGTTACAATGATTATCACAATACAATAGTTCTGACAGATCTTTTTCAGCGTGTGCAAATCGGCTTGAGATAAGATTCTGAGTGGTGCCAATGATCAATTATATTTAGATTCAAGTAGTAGTTGTCGTAATAATTCCGATGCATTCTCCTTTGTAGAAGTTGATCCAAGTTCATAAATATGGTCGGTACTCACAGTCGTACAGGATTCTCGGCAATCTTGCAGAGAATATCACGTGTCATTGTCTTCTTCCCAAATATAGTACTAGACAATTTAAATTTTCTCGGACACTAGCTAATGAGGTAACTAACATATGCTTTATTTTGTTGTCAGTCCTTGCTGATAAGATAAGAAAAAGATCAGAAGCTAACTGACTGTTGCACTCAGAGACTATCTTCAACTCAGTTGATGATCAGCTCAGTTTAGATTAGTGTCGTTTTGTTGTGAATTCATCAGATCACTTATTGGTAAAGATTAGTGAAGTTCACTTATGAGCTCCAGATCGAATAAATTCCTTGATTGATTTGCATTTATCAATTCGATTTAGTCGGATCAGCTTATAATCTTCAAGCTTAAATTCATAATATATTTTATGCATACTATATATTATTTATTCATAAATTTTTACTTTCCAACCATTTTTTTAATTTTGGAATGCCAAAAATAAAAAAGGTTCATTTTTTTTAAGCCAAACAGAGTTTAGATATATTTCATTTAAAATAATACAATAGTTCGTTAATCTTGGTAATTTATTATTAAATTCTAATAATATTTCTTACGAGTGCCGTGTCCGTTTACTGTACAGTGGATTGCCATTTGCCACGCAGAGCTTGTTTATATACACGTATTCATAGTTGCAGTCCCAAGTTTTGAAATTTATGGCGAAAATGGGAGAAAATAGCAGAGTTTGCGTGACGGGGGCGGGAGGCTACATTGCTTCATGGCTGATCAAGCTGCTTCTTTCCAAATCTTACATCGGTTCATGGCACAGTCAGAGATTCGGGTTATTTTTTTGTTTTATCAATTTTTGCATGCAGTATAGTGCTTGGATTAGATTGGATTTTTTCCCGGAAATATTGGTAAAGTTAACCTAGGTACTTTGTTAGCATGTCTTTGAGTGAATTTTTGATCCTTTAATTAAATCGATTTTGATGATTAGCTGATAAGTTTATGTAGTTGCTCGCTGTTTATAGGAATGGGGGGTAAATCAGTGGAATTGATTCGAGGTGATATCTAGGCTTGTCAATTTCGAGCTTGAACTCGAGCCACTAATTGAATTAGTTCGTAATTTTGAATTGAAACCTGGTAAATATTGTGTATTAAACTATGAATAGCATTTACGAACTTTTCTTTGGGAATTAACCTTGCATGTGAAATTTCACACGCACACGTTTGAGTTCGATTCAAAACAAAATTGGACAAGTGCTTGAAGAAACACAAGCTCACGAGCCATTTGGGTTCTCAAGTTTTGTTTTAAATATCTGTTTGTGAACTTGGATATTGAGTTTGACTTTGCCTGGGAACTGGTTGTTCATTCACACCTTGGATGATAGTCTGACGCTGGGTTACTGCCTTTAGGTTTGACTGGTGCATGTTTTGTGGATCATTTACTTGCTTGGGGATATCATTGTTATTTTTGATCGACTCTGTAATCTGTTATGCTCTTACTCTGTAATAATAAAAATCATTGTGGTCGCTGCTGTAAAATTATATTGCTTTTCAGTGTTACTGATGCGTCATATGGATTTCTTCTTGTTTGTTGCAGGGTATGACAAAAATGTTCAGCTGAAAAGCCTTGAGTATGCAGCTGAGAATCTGAAACTTTTCAAGGCAGATTTACTGGATTATAACTCAGTGCTTGCGGCAGTTGATGGATGTGATGGAGTATTCCATGTTGCCAGCCCAGTTCCTAGTGGCTTTGTTCCAAATCCAGAGGTGTGATTTTCAAACTCTTTACTTAATTTAAAAATTAAATGTATATTGGAGAACATGTTTGTCTGAACATCGTGACACCAACTTCTTGACTTTCCGTGAGTGCTAAATTTGTTTGAAGGACAATTCCGCCTACTTTCTTGCATAAATTTGGTGACATGACATCTTTGCAGGTAGAACTGGTTGAACCTGCAGTAAAAGGTACACTTAATGTCTTGAAGGCATGCTCTGAAGCTAAAGTCAGACGTGTTGTTTTTGTATCGTCAGCAGCTGCTGTTGTGATGAACCCCAACTTGCCCAAGGATCAATTGCTGGATGAGACATGTTGGTCAGATGCAGAATACTGCAAGATGACAAACGTAATTGCTAGAGGATTGCAAATAACTTGAAATACTATTTTGTGCTTCTCATTGGGCAATTTATAGAATCTTTATTTGATCACTTGATTCTATATCCGCAGAACTGGTATTGTTATTCGAAAACAGTTGCCGAGATCGAGGCTCTGGAATATTCAAAGAAAAGTGGACTTGAGATTATATCTTTGTGTCCCTGCCATGTACTGGGACCGATGCTGTTGCAGAAGGTAAACGCTAGCAGTCTTGTTCTCATCAACCTTTTGAAAGGTATTACCTTTGACCATTGTTTCTTGTTGCATTGCTTAATTTAGTTTATTTCATTTTCTTTAATTTTCTCTAAATAAATATTATTTTTTAAAATATCAGCTATTTACTATGTTGTTATCTTCTAAAATTTAATGTCGACTGCGTCATGGCCAAACAGAAGGTCGTAGACTTTGGGTCTGGCGATTAAAAGTAATCTTATTGTGTCTCTCGCTTCTATAACTGTCAAATTACATAATGAAGATTATATTCGAATTGTCCATTGGAGTGTTGGTTTATTTAAAATAACACAGGTGGTCTTTATGCGATTTACCACTAAAACCCAAGAATTTATGCAAGTTTACACAAATGGAAAGCCTTCAAAGTGCCTTTTCTCCTTATTTCTCTAAACATGCTTCACGTTTACACATTTGTGTGCAGCCTTTTGATTATCCCATATAACACTACTTTGTACACTATGTGTTCGATCCTGTAGGAGGAAATGAGCAAGTGGTTAACCGCTTCCGGAACGTGGTGGATGTACGTGATGTAGCTGAAGCGTTAAAGTTTGTCTACGAAACACCTGGAGCTGAAAGTCGGTATATATGCATGGCTCACACGGTTTCATCTCAGGGTATGGTGGAAATTTTGAGGGAAATGTATCCTAACTATGAGTATCCCAAGAGGTAAGAATGTTTCACTCTGAAACATCAACTCTTAATTAGCAGTTTCACTTGATAAAGATGTACCATACACTTTTTTCAGCTTCAAAGAAGAGGGAGAGGACACGCTGAAGCTCACTTCGGAGAGACTGCAGAAACTGGGTTGGAGGTACAGGCCGCTTAAAGAAACGCTCGTTGATGCGGTGGAGAGTTACGAACAGATGTCCATGCTTGATTCATGATGCAACAAGAATATCCAGTTGCAACAAATCAGTTCTATGCCTCAGGGCGAGCATTTCCAATAACTTAAGTTGCCTAGATGATTTTATGCTTCACATTTAGATCTTTTTCTGGTGAGTTTGTTGATCAATTATGTAATATTTTCTGTTTTTAATTTCTTTCTCGTTTCTCTTCTTATGTATAAGTTGAATTCTCGATCTTTAAATGGACTTCTACTTGGTGTGTTATCAAATAAAGTACTTTTCCAAGTGATTAATTTAAGGATTGTATAATCATTTCCACGCAAAATGTATTTATTCTTAGTTGTTATTGTCAATTTATCTGTATGCATTACTAACATTTTGATTTTATATATATTAAAAAAATGAGAAATAAATAATAGGATTCCGAAAAGGACCTTGGTTTTAATTTTCCGTTCTATTTTTATTGTTTATGCAAGTTTATACACGAAATTTTACAAAATATAGTTTCTACTTTGGCAATTAAAATTTTTTTATATAAAAAATGTTAAAAGATTATATTTAATTTTTTGCATATCGAATTATACTATTTAATTTAATATATAAACCAAGTTGACTTATAAAAATTAGATATTCTATGATCATAAAAAAATAAAGGTTTTCTTATGTGAATGACCCTAAACAACTCTCGTATTAAATAACAATAAAAAATAATTAGGAAATTTGTGTTAAAAATCAATTGAAATATTTAAAAATTAATCTTTCATCATCATTCTTTTTAACTGTTCGACGATTATTGTTAGTTTATTTATTATTTCTTTTCTATAAATTTGCACATGATAAATTATTAAACTTGCCTAGTTAATAACTAGACAAATTTGTTTGCACAATATTTTGAGTTGCAGACGTGACAAATGCGACAAACATCAAATTAAATGAAAAATAATAAAAATTTAACTTCTATGAAATCAAACGAAATGGATACCAAATTTGACTGTCAGCAATAAAAAAACAAAGAAACGATAATAAAGCTATATGAATTTAATAAATCTCTGACATTATTTATATCAACAAATAATAAGAATTTACGTAAACAAAGAAAATAATAAAGCCCCATGATAATACACGATCTTCTCTTCCCAATATGCAACCTGATTTATTCAAACATTTTTTAATCCTTTATGGGCTTTCTAATCTTCTTTTCCAACTTAATTAATTTCTTCACGGGCTTAATTAAATTTTGGATTTGTCCAAATTGAGCTCAAACAAATGCCCTAATCAGTCAAATAGACCCCCAATCCAACAACACATTCCCAAATTTCATCTTTCAAAATCCAAGACTCAAAGTCCCTCATCATTTGTGACATAGTTTATCATCTCTACTCTCTGTTCACAGCCATTCGCGGTCGCTACTCCCTGTGCTATTACCACCTCTTACTTTAGACATACCAACCCATATATTATTTCGATTACCCATTAGACAATCCAATAATCTTTACACACAGTTTTATATCTCTGAGAGCAGGTAATGTTTGCATGTCTCTATGTTGAACTTTAGCTTGTCTCCAAATTTGCATATTGAAAAGTATGTGACTTTATAAGAGTGAATGAATTTACTTGAAGTTCGATTGTTGTATTGGTGTAGAGAATTTAACCATTCTTAGTTTGTTCTTCGCTTGTAGGAGCACATGTATATTCTCTAGTGTGAATTTTATTTCTCACTACTTGACTTCTTGCATATTTTATCTCTATTCATTTCGTCCCATGCTTGAAGTCTTGGTTCACTTAGACGGATTTTGAATGCAACATTATTCTTTGCATTTTTGTTAAAACGTTGATCACCATGTAAAATCTATCAATTAATTGGCTTCTAAGACTTCCGTGAAATTCAAGTAGCTTCTTTGGTGTCTAACGGTGGACTTAACTCAATGGTTTTGTCATTCTTGCATTCTCCTTGTTGATTTGTTTGTCTTTTTTTCAGCCATGTTGATAAACATAAAAATTGTACATTAATTAAATGTTTTATAATATAAATTTATAATAGTTTTTGTTTTATTAAATGTTTAAATATTATATGTTTTATAATAAATTGTATAAAAATTAAGTTGTTTTGTAATTATAAGTTTTTACTATTTTTACAGGTTCGATAAAATAAGAATAACCTTGGCATTGCAAATGGGATTAAGATAATTATTGGACCTGTAGAAAGTTGATGATAATATCTACGATATTGGTGACAAGCATGAGACAAAAATCCTCTCACAATTGAGATCAAATTAAGCAACAAATAAAGTTACCAAAGGAGTGGCAGTTTTACCATGATCTAACATTTTTGACCATATCTCTCAAATTACTTGGTCAATGGTAAAAAAATATACCACAATTCAAACAACTCAGATATCTACATGTTTTGTTTTATGTGGAAAAAAAATTCGGATGAGAAAATTTTCAAAAGTGATTTGTATTAAAATATAATTTCTTGGAACACCAATGAAGACTTATGTGTAAAAAATTAATATTTTATTTGTGGTTGTCTCTCCAAATTTGGCTATAAATAGGGGTGCATTGTAATGAATTGAGATATCTCTCATTCTATGAACAAATCTTTGAGTTCATAATATTTCTCTCTTTATTTTTCCTTTATTTTTTCATTTAAATATAATTAGCATGTTAATTTCATATTCAAAGTTTTATACTTTGAATAATGAGGAGCTAACTTCCCAAGATTGAGATGAAAATGTGAAGCTCTTGGTATGATAATAAGGTTATTAAAAGGTAATAATCTATGTTTTATATTATTTAATTATTATTTATTGTTTATGTTATATTTATTTCTTTAAGCATTTTTATACCCTTTTTTTAAGTGGGAGTTTTGATTTATTGTTGCTATATGTTACACTAAATTCTTGGAACCATTTAAATGTTAGTTTGGTATTACCAACCATTTAAGTGGATGCCTTGATTTATTATATATGAATATATCATAATATTAAATTTTTGGAACCATGTAAATGTTAGTTTGATATTACCAACCATTTAAAGTGGATGCCTTAATTTATTATATATCAATATATCATAATATTAATTTCTTAATACTATTTAAATGTTAGTTTGGTTTTACCAACCATTTAAAGTGGGAACCTTGATTTAGTGTTTACAAATATATATATATATAGCACAATAAATACTTGACAACATTTATAAGTTTTGGTATATATTTTACACTTATAAGATAATAATATATAACATAATATAAATATGATTATTTAATATATTGGAACCATTTTATTAATTGGATTTCAATAATGTTCATTAATGTTAATTTTATTAAAATACCAAGAGTGAATCCTCTAATCTCAACCACTTAAATTAAAATTTGAACAATTAAAAATTACCAATTAAAGATTCAAACAATTAAAACAAAAATAAAAAAAACAAAACAAAAAGATATGGTAGTGGACTTGTAATTACCTTAGCTTCCCTGTGGATACGATATTCGGACTCACCGAATTGTACTACTTGTCGACAACCTGCTATTGGGAGCGTAACAATCAAAGTCGCATCACATGTGAAGCCTTACGAGCATACGAATCACAGGTAGTCCACAATTCTACTCCATTTCTTGATACAAGAGAGTCATTAAAAACTTTTGTTCACTATTATGACCTTGGACAAAACTTGTTGGCCTCAAGGATGAACAGATGGTTGTGTATATTATGCTTGCGGGTTTTAGCATGAGAGTTGGTTCCTGATTGGATATGGGCAAGCCATGTATTGGCTGAACTCCCCACTCACTTGGCCAAAGATCGGCAAGATTTTTAGACACAACAAGTAACTTTACCCTTGTATTTGAAACTTGTATATTGCATTCTACTGGGGTCACATTCTTCGTTCCGAGCAGCCATTTATGTGCACTTTTTGCATATCCATGTATTTTTCTCGTGGTTAGCATGTGGTTGCTCCGCACTGCTTGGCTTTACTGCAATTTAGCATATTTATTTTGTTGGCTGGGAATATGTTGTTGGATATTTGTTGGGAAATGGTGAAATTTGACCATTATTTGGTCTGATCGTAAAGTAGAGCGATGGCCTTGATTGACTTCTAGAGTCTCTCATTCCTGTCTGCTATATTTGTTCCATTGTTTGGTGCTCTAGCTTCACAGTTACCGAAACAAAGTTGCATGTTCTTGCATGTGTATTTCATCGTGCCTTGGATTTTTGGAAATGTCTACATGCTGTTATTTTTCTTTCTTTGTCTATGTGGAATTCGTGTGGGGAAGTTGTTTTGCTCATGGCTTTATTAACTTACAGGTTCGTGACTTCTCCGATTCCCCTGTGGCTTTATTGACTTTCTTCGTCAATGCGGAATTTTTCTGCGGAGTTCTTTTCTTTCTTTGCCCTAATTTATCATCAAAAGTTGTTGCCCCATCCATATCTATCATCATTCATACCGTTCTTCTCATGCTACAACATCCATTCTTCTTTGCCTTGTCTATTCTCCGTGATCAGTCTCCTACACCTACTGATACAGGTACATCCCTCGGCTTGTTAACTTGCGTAAGTAAAATATGTGAATCTTGTCAGCCATTAGTTGGTCTTATTGTAATTGTACTTATCATTTGCCTAATGTGTGAGCTTGATGTGTCATTGCATTTTTTGTGGGTGTATCCAGCTTTGTCCAACCACCAAGTGGGTCAGAAACTTCTCAAAAATCTGTGGTTACTACCGAAGATCGGTACAAATTCTCTTTGATCTATGGTTGCCTGTTTTAATGTTGTATTGCTTCTTTCTAATATCCTTGATGTTTTGAGTACAGTACTGAAACGTCTACTATTCGTTTTGCTTAAAAAGTACTAGAATTTTTTTTTTAAACTCCTACTATTTAGGCCGAACCCTTACACAAACATATAAAATATTTTTGACACCATTCTTAAAATAAAACAACCAACTAATATTTGAAAAATCAAAGAAATTGTTTAAACATAAAATCAAACCTAAAAAGAAATAATTTGAAAAGTATAGCCCCTATTATCACCTCTTAAAAACCTCTCAAAGCATAAATAAAAAATCGTAAAATCTTTGGCATAAATCATAAAAGTAAATCATAAGTGAGGAAAATAGAAGCACTGGTCCTCGGGTCATGTGCACCTCCAGTCCAGTTAGATCAGGCATCAAGACCTCCACTACCCTCAACATCACACTTATCTGCATCAATCTCACCTATTGAGTCTAAAGACTCAACACACCATAATATTGATAACAACATAATACGTATACAGACCACATACAACAGTGAAAATACTTGTACTTAAAATAAACATTTCATGAAAATGCATAAACTTTAACATAAACATTTTCATATCATCATCAACATGTCCATATTCATATTACCATCAACATATTCATTTACATTTTATCATCAACATATACGTGTTCTTTTTTTCTTTTCGTTAAATTCAGATCGTTAATTGTGATTTTCGTGTTCGTCTACGTGTTGGGCGATGGATCCATCTACATGTAACCATAGTACTGGGCGACGGGGAAATCAGCGACACTCTCACCCTCTCGTCGAGCCAAAAGAACCCTCGCGAAGCAGTTGCACTTGCGCGCATCCTCTCGAGTGGCTTGGGGGAGAGTCCTTGTGCGCCTGGACTCTTCCCTAGCCCACTAACTCGAGTCCTAGCCTAGGACTCCTCTCCTGACCCAACCATAACTCCGCCCAGCCCTGGTCGCCACCAAGCCAAGCCATGCATGGTTAACCCCCTAAAATCGAACCTTGACACAAAAACATGCAAGTTCTGGTTCTAGCTGTTCGTGTCTTGTAGAACCCGAAAATCAGATACGTATAAGCCATGCATAATTTTTATTATTTAATTAAAATAAATTTTTATTTAAATATGAAGTGTTTTATTTATTTTAAAAGAAGATGTTTAGTTTTATCTTTACAGGGTAAATACGCGAGGTCGGACCGGAGTTTGGAGATTTAAGATAAAATTAATAATAGGAAAGATATTCATAAATTTAATTAAGTCAATGAATGATTTAATTTAAAGAAAAAGAATGTCTTTGGGATTTAATAAATTAATTAGAGCTAAATTGGTAAATAAGTTCTTTAGGTTAATATTTAATTAAAGCTTAAATTAAAATATGTAAACATATGGGGATGAATTAGTATAATATATTCAAGAAATTAATCATAGCATTTGAATATTTAAGTTTGAGATCATGAATGCCATGTAATAATCTATCTNATTAACTATGTTAATTAAGTCAATTTATCCTATTAGTGCTTAATCAAAATGTTTTGAGTAGAAACGTTTGTGAATTTATAAGCCGAGTTGTCAAAACGTTCGTATTTTTTTTTGAAAAACCAACACCGATAAAAATTACGTTCCGGCGTATAAAATCAGCTCAAAACTCCTTATTTTCAAAAATAAGAAAAAGCATCAATCATATTTTTAATATTAAGAATATTTATTTAATAAAAACATTTTCCATTTTTCAGCCATCAGTCTCCGTTCCTCGATCGCAATTTGAATAACCCTTAAAAATACATTTTAATGCATGTAAGTAGAAACTACTAAAACATCATATAAACATGTCACATAATCAATTTAGCAATTAAAATCGATTAATTAACCATTTTTCATATTCCATAGATTTGCATGCAGTTGGATTACGTCGTCTTAATTTTGGACCTTACAATTCCTCCCCCCTTAAATAAAATTTCGTCCTCGAAATTAGAACTTACCAAATAGCTCCGGGCAGTGACTCCTCAAGTCCCTCTCGGTTTCCCAAGTAGCTTCTTCTTCCGAGTGATTCAGCCACTTGACCTTGACCATTGAAATGACTTTGTTTTAGAGTTTTCTTTCTTGCTTTGCCAAGATTTGGAGAAGTCTTTCTTCATAAGTCATATTTGGAGTCAATTGTAGAGGTTCATAATTGAGCACATGTTATGGATTCGACATATACTTTCGCAGCATCGAAATATGGAACACATTGTGAACTCCAGAAAAACATCGGTGGCAATGCCACTCTATAGGCTAGTGTTCCAATCCTCTCCAAAATCTCAAACGGACCTATAAATCTTGGACTAAGCTTGTCTTTCTTGCCAAATCACATAATACCCTTCATATGTGTTATTTTCACAAATACATGGTCGTCCACTGCAAACTCCAAGTCCTTTCGTCTCTTGTCGGCATAACTTTTTTGTCGGCTTTGCGCAGTCTTCATTCTATCTCAAATTTTGACTAAAAGCTCGGTAGTCTCTTCAATCACATCCGGACCAATCTCTCTTCTTTCAACAACCTCGTCCCAATGAATAGGAGATCTACATTTTCTTTCATAAAGTGCATCAAAAGGAGCCATCCCGATCGATGATTGATAGCTATTATTGTAGGTGAACTCCACTAGAGGTAATTTCGATTCCCAATTGCCTTGGAAATCGATCACACAAGCTTGCAGTAGATCTTCTAAAATTTGAATAAATCTTTCAGATTGACCATCGGTTTGAGGATGAAATGCTGTACTGAATAATAACTTGGTCCCCATCGCTGCATGCAGACTCTTCCAGAAAGATGAAGTAAATCTCGGATCTCTGTCAGAAACAATAGACACATGAATTCCATGCAGTCAAACTATCTCTCGAATATATAACTCTGCATACTGAATCATGGTGAAGGTCATCTTAATAGGTAGAAAATGCGCTGATTTCGTAAGACGATCCATTATCACCCATATAGCATTGAATCCCTTAATAGTCTTCGACAATCCCACAACAAAGTCCATCGTATTATTTTCCCATTTTCACTCCGGAATAGGAAGTGGCTTAAGCTTTCTCGCTGGCCTCTGATGCTCTGCTTTAACTTGCTGACAAGTCAAACACTCGGATACAAATCGCAGGATATCTCTCTTCATGCCTGGCCACCAATATAACAACTGCAAGTCTTTGTATATTTTTGTGCATCCCGGATGAATGGACTATGGTGTGTCATGAGCTTCTTTCATAATGAGATCTCTCAAAGAATCGTCACTAGGAAAACCCACAAACGATCTCGATAACGAACTATACCATCCACCTCAAATTATAACTTCTGGCCCTTGACTTCATCTCTTGCTCTTCACTTTTGCAATTGCTCATCAGTGGATTGTCCCTTACGGATTCTATCTCTCAAAGTCGACTGCACTGATAATGTGGCAAGATTAGGGGCCTTGCCCCTAGCATATATTGTAAGCTCAAACCGCTGAACCTCAGACTGCAACGGTCTTTGGAGTGATAACTGCTTCTTTTCTACATGCGTCTGCCACAACATTAGCTTTTCCCGGATGATAGCTAATCCCACAGTCGTAGTCTTTCACTAACTCTAGCCATCTCAGCTGTCGCATATTCAATTTTTTTAGGGTGAAGAAGTACTTCAAGCTTTNGATCCCCATAAAAACTTTGCATTCTTCTTTGTCAAGACGATCATGGGTACCGCTCTAGATGAGAATCCCTGAATGAATTTGCGATAATAGCCAGCTAGTCCCAAGAAACTGCGAATCTCGGTGACGCTTTTCGGTACTGGCCACTTTCTCACTGCCTCAACTTTATTTTGATAAACTTCAACGCCATCACTAGAAATGATGTGGCCTAAGAAAGCCACTCTATCAAGCCAAAACTCGTACTTGCTGAATTTTGCATACAACTTTCTATCTTGCAGTACTTCCAGTGCTGTCCTCAAATGACGACTATGCTCCTCTTTGCTCTTGGAATAAATCAATATATCATCAATGAAGACTATGACGAATTGGTCCAGATACGACTGAAATACACGATTCATGAGATCCATGAAGATCGCTGGCGCATTGGTCAGCCCAAATGGCATAACCATAAACTCATAGTGCCCATATCTCGTACGAAACACTGTCTTGTGAACATCTGCCTCTTTCACTTTCAAATGATGGTATCCAGAACGAAGATCAATCTTCGAGAATATCGATGCTCCTTGCAACTGATGCTCCTTGCAACTGATCAAATAAATCTTCAATTCTTGGCAGTGGATACTTATTCTTGATAGTGACTCTATTGAGCTCTTGATAATCAATGCAGAGTCACATACTACCATCTTTCTTCTTCACAAATAATACCAGGGCGCCCCATGTTGAATAACTAGGGCGAATGAAGCCCTTATCCAGCAATTCTTGGATTTGATCTTTTAATTCCTTCATTTCAGCAGGTTCTAGACGATAAGGTGCTTTAGATATAGGAAAAGTGTCCGGCATTAACTCAATAGAAAACTCCACCTCACGATCGGGTGGAATGCCAGAAACGTCTTCGGGAAAGACACTAGGAAATTCTCTGACAATATCAACATCCTCCAACTTCTGACTGATAGGAGCATGTGCGGTAGTGATACATGCTAGAAAAGATTGGCATCCACATCTAATAAGCTTCTTCACACATAGACAAGAGATAATGTGCTGCATTTTCTTGTTTCTAGCCACCTCAAAGATAAAAGATTTACCATTAGGCGGTCGAATAGACAATGATCGCTGACGAAAATCAATCAAAGCTCCATTTGCTGATAACCAATCCATACCAAGTATGACATCAAATTCAGGCATAGGAAGTACAATAAGATCTGCCCGAACCACATCTTTGAATAAACGAAGCTCCAGATTCTTGACAATCTTAGACGTGAGCATTTGATCACCGGAAGGAATAGAAACTTTGAAACCCAAACACATATCTTCAGGAACAATATACAGTCGCTTGATGAAGGTTTCAGATATGAAAGAATGTGTAGCTCCTGAATCTTGCAGTGCATAGGTTGCTACACCTTGAATAATAATGTAACATCTACCGTTTTAAATGTGCGGAAATTTTTATTATTTTTTTAAAGGCTCGCATTTATAAAATAACATTTGAAATAATCGTATTTATTTGACCATAAAAGTTGCGCAGTTTAAAATACCCAACATCGTCCACAATCAAACGTAACATCTGCGAGTAAAAATCGTTATATCACCAACGTATAAGAGTGTTTAACTCCTCTCAAAACTCATAAATCAATATGCAGAAAATCATGCGGTCCTCGGGTCGTGTCAACGCACTAGAGCTGCCTACTCAGAGTTCAGCACCTCCAGTCCCCTCAGCATCAAACTCACCTGCATCACACACACCTAGTGAGTCTAAAGACTCAACATACTTGTACCAGTAATAACAAGTACATATACAAAACACACAACAGTGAAAAACAGCATAATCAACATACATTTCATGTCTGCAGTAAAATCGCATGCGTAAACGTGTCCTGTCAAAACATGGTAATAATCATAGCATGTATCATCGTGTCAACATATACATGTTAATTTTCTTAATTTGAATTCCGGTCATTAGCTGTGACTTTCGTATCATCATGTCAGTCGATGGATCTATCTACGTGTAACCGTGGTACCCGGCGGCGAAGATCATCAGCGACAGTGTTACAAGCCCACTGACTCCCGGCCTATATGTCATCGTGTCAGTCACAACTAAATCACTTCTTTCAAAATGTGTCATCATATCCATCTCTTAATAAAAGCATGTATATACGTAATTTTTTCTTTAAACCAAGCATGCATCGTAATTATCATAATTGCGTAAAAATCGTAAACATGATGCATAAGCATTTAAAATATCATAAATTTGTGCTCAGGGCGCGGCCATGACGGAAATCTCACATCGGATGCAAAATGACCATTTTGCCCCTGGAACCCAAAAATTACCGTTTTACCCCTGGACATCTAAAATTGACACGAAGCTTATCGAACTCCTTAAAATGTCCCAAAATTTATTTATAAGCATTCNGAGCGCAGACTTCGGAACAAGGTGTCTAAGCTAGTCAAAGTCCGGTTGTTAAACCAATCAGTGGAAGAGGCTACTTGGGAGTCCGAGGCAGATATGAGACTTCGCTACCCGGAGTTGTTTGGTAAGACTTAATTTCGAGGACGAAATTTTTATAAGTGGGGGAGGAACTGTAGAGCCCAAATTCGTACACGTAAAACCCATGCATTATTTATTTGTTAAATCAGTTATTTAATTTAAAATGATTTTCTTAGCCATGCATAATTTATTTAAATGTATTATTTTAAATTAGTCATGTTTATTGTGATGCACGTTAAAATGTCTTTCGAGTTTCATGTTTTAGGCGATTATTCGAGGCGGAAGTGAGGAAAAGAGACCGGTGACGATTTTGGCGATTTTAAACGTGGTATTTTATTTTAAGTTATGAATGGGGCATTTTAACCAATTTATTAAGTTATTAGTATTTTAAAGTCTAATTTATTTATTTAGTGATTTAAGAGTTTAAAACTTTTAAAGTTAGAATTTGGTTTGTGTTATTTTTAATTAGGGGATTTTATTTAAAGGTTAGTAGTGATAGTATTTTAATTAATTGGTTAATTGAGAAACATTTTAATTAGTATATTGATTAGCATGGTTAATGGTTTAATTAAGCAAAAATCACTCCCTACATAATTCTAACACACGCACACACACTCTACACACACACATACACGCATCACACCACACACACAAACACATACTCATCCATCCATTCATATTTTGGAAAAGAAAACCTAGGGTTCTACAAGTTCTTGCAGCCGCCCCATTCCCTTCAATTCCAGCAAAGTTTTGTCGAATTTTCTTCAAAGAAAATCGCACCACGTTCTTCCCGGATCAACCTCGCTTCTATCTCCGCTTCGGTATCCTCATTTCGGTGTTTTTAAATATCAAAGGCACGTATAATCTTTCTTTTGCTGCATCGATCATGTCATATTATGTGTTGCATTGTTTTATGCGTAAAATATATGTTTTACGTTCATCGTTTGAGCGGAAAATGATTTGGATCAGTTTTGAAATAGATTTTAGATCTGAAAACTCGTTTTTACTGTTTTTTTTAAATACTG
>NC_133307.1:8724521-8729480 GCF_012295235.1 Primulina huaijiensis
CTATTTATGCACTTCGGTGGTGAGCTCGAGTACCTACGTCTAATTTATGCAAATTAGTGTTGAAATTCATTTAGTATGTGCAGCAGCGGCCCCAAGTGAAATCCAACGAATCCCTCAACGCCAAGTAAGTATGTATGACGTGCAAGAAAATATTTTTAGTTTTTGAGATATGCTAAATGTCTTGTGACCAAATTATGTTTAGGATTGGAAAGCGTTAAATTATGAACGGGGACCAATCCGCCCGTTAAATTATGAACGGGTTAGATCGAGGTTGGAAAGCGTTAAATTATGAACGGGGACCAACCAGCCCGTTAAATTATGAACGGGGATCTCATGTATGTGGCAGTGGATACGTCCCTGTCAGCCCAGTACTGTGGTTTAGTCTGATCAGGCGAATTATGTTATGGGTCACTTGCTTTGAAACATTCTCTACGCAAAAATGATGAAGCTATGTATGTTCAAGTATGCAGCACGTTTATGAAAAGTTTAAGTTATGGCACGTCTAAGTATGTATGTACGTATGTTCAAGTTTTAATACGCACGTTCAAGTTTTCAGTATGTATGTTCTATTTTGAAGTTGCATGTGGTTTTATTACGTAGTATTCGCTACTTCCAGTTTATATGTGTTGAGTCTTTAGACTCACTAGACTTGATCGATGCAGGTGAGTATGTTGATGAGGAGACAGGAGGTGGCGACCGAGGAGCAGGCTTGGACTGAGTGGGAGGCTAAACCCGAGGACCGCCATGTTTAAGTTTTATGCAAAAGTTAAATTACTCTTATTTCACATTCTGATGGAAACATTTTGAGCAAACCTTTTGTTAGCAAATTTTATTGTAGTTATTTTGAACAATCATGTCTTATGGGGGACTTGATTGAGATATTTTATGGCAAACTTTGAAGGTTATTTTATGTTTAAGAAAATTTATTAATTTTTCCGCAAATTTTAAGTATGAAAGTACGGTACGTTACAGTTGGTATCAGAGCGGTGTTCTTGTAAAGGGTTACGCCTACTGCCAGTCGCAAGAAGCTCACGAAGTCACACCTCAAGTCTGTAAGTTTTAAAGTTTTGCATTATGTATGTAGTAAGCATTGAATCATGATTTCAGCATGTCCATGTTTTAAGTTTAGATTTCGTGCATCTTATGATATTGTTATTATATTCATGCATATTGGGTTTACGTGTTGGGTAAATTGTTGGAACAGTATGCCTCCCAGACGTGTGATTAACCGGGAAGTTAGGGATGAGAACAGAGAGCATCGTGATGAGGAGAGGGTCACTCTTCCTCGTCCACCTCCGGATATGCTGGCGCAGATGCTTGCATGTATGACGCAGTTCTTCGCACAGTTTGCGGGGAACCAGGCTGCAGCAGTGGGTGCAGGGGAGAGGCCCAGGCCTGAGGCTGTCTACGAGAGGTTCAGAAGGATGAGTCCAAAGGAGTTCTCGGGTACCACTGACCCGATGATAGCGGAAGGATGGATTAAGTCCATCGAGGTAATCTTTGATTTTATGGAACTGACCGATGCTGATAGGGTCAGGTGTGCCACGTTCCTTCTGTCAGGGGACGCTAGACTATGGTGGGAGAGTGCGTCGGTGGCAGTTAACTTGCAGACTTTGTCTTGGACTGGATTCAAGGAAGTGTTCTTCGCCAAGTACTTCACTGAGGAAGTACGATCCAGACTGACTAGGGAATTTATGACGCTGCGACAAGGAGACAGCAGTGTTGCAGAGTTTGTTAGGAGGTTTGAGAGGGGGTGTTACTTCGTACCCCTCATTTCGAATGATGTCCAGGCAAAGCTGAGACATTTCTTGGATGGATTGCGGCCAATCTTGCGCCGTGATGTGAGGGTAGCTGGCCCCACTTCTTATGCAGTCGCCGTATCTAGGGCTTTGGCGGCAGAACAAGACCAGCGGGATATTGAGGCTGACAGGTTGGGCAAGAGGCCCTACCAGGCACCACCGCACCAACAGCCGCAGCATCAGCATCAGCGACCCCAGCACAAGAGGCCGTACCAAGGGCCACCAGGGAAGAAACCTTATCAGGGACCGCCGAAGGGCAAGGGTCCAATTCAGCAGCAAGGGGCACCTCAGAAGCCCGTAATTTTCCCAGTATGTCCTAAGTGCAACCGCCAGCATCCAGGGCAATGCTTATATGGATCAGGCAAGTGCTTCAAGTGTGGAGCCAGTGACCACATGCTAAAGGAGTGCCCACAGTGGAAGCAGCCGACTCAGGGCAGAGTATTCGCCATGCATGCACAGGAGGCGAATCCAGACACGACTTTGCTGACCGGTAAACCTTTTCTACCCAAGTTCAGTATTATTTTGCCTTGCATGTGGATTTTATTTGGGATTGTTAAGGTGCTAGTAATATTTTGAGTGATTTGGAATAGTAATTTTCTGCTATGTTTGAGGTTAATGTTAGTAATTTTGGGATATAAGTTAGTTTGTTGTGCTAACGTCTCTCAGGAAATATTTTCATAAAGAGATTAGCCACAACGGCACTGATAGATTCAGGAGCCACTCACTCCTTTATATCGGAGACTTTTGCTAATCATCTGGACATCAAGTCCATTGGCCAAGACATGATTTTTTCCGTGACAGTCCCATCCGGGGAAGAGTTGTTAGCAACTAGCATGATCAGAGATATCGATCTGGAATTGCAGGGCAATCTAGTATATGCAGATTTGATTCTACTGCCGATGCCAGAGTTCGACATTATTTTGGGAATGGACTGGCTGACAAAGAACAGGGTTTTGATTGACTTCCAGAAAAGATTAGTATTGGTTAGGCCGCTGGGCATGGAACAGTTCATATTTGAACCAGCCAGATGGAGAAGATTCCCTCGCATGATTTCCTGCATGCAGGCGAAGAGACTGATTTCCAAGGGGTGTCAGGCTTTCTTGGCCAGTGTCATTTCAACGTCCGATATGCCCACTCCATCCATAGCAGATGTGCCGGTAGTCAGAGACTTCCCAGACGTCTTTCTTGACGACGTCACAGGTCTTCCACCAGATAGAGAGGTGGAGTTTTCCATTGATCTCATGCCAGGCACAGTGCCAATCTCCAAGGCACCATACAGATTAGCTCCAGCTGAGATGTTAGAACTCAAGCAGCAGATTCAGGAGCTTCTAGACAAGAAATTTATTCGCCCTAGTTTCTCACCATGGGGCGCGCCAGTGCTCTTTGTGAAGAAGAAAGATGGGAGCATGAGGCTGTGTATCGATTAACGAGAGCTGAACAAGGTAACGATCAAGAACAAATACCCACTTCCAAGGATCGAGGACTTGTTCGATCAGTTGCAGGGAGCTAAAGTGTTCTCTAAGATAGATCTTCGATCAAGGTATCACCAACTGAAGGTGAAAGATGCAGACGTTCACAAAACGGCCTTCAGGACTAGATATGGGCACTACGAGTTCCTAGTGATGCCATTTGGATTGACTAATGCTCCAGCAATTTTCATGGACCTCATGAACCGAGTGTTTCAGCCCTACCTTGATCAATTCGTCATAGTATTCATTGACGGCATTCTCATTTACTCGAAGGGCCATGAGGAACATAGCCAGCATTTGAGGACCGTGTTGCAAACTTTGCAAAGTCGCAAGCTATTTGCGAAGTTCAGTAAGTGTGAGTTTTTGTTGGAGAAGGTAGCGTTTTTGGGGCATATAGTTTCTAGCAGTGGTATTGAGGTAGACCCAGCGAAAGTAGCAGCCGTTAAGGAATGGGTTGAGCCAAAGAATGCATCAGAAATCCGCAGCTTTCTGGGTTTAGCCGATTACTACCGTAAGTTTATCCGGGGATTTTCGTCAATAGCAGTGCCACTCACGTCACTAACCAAGAAAAATGCCAAATTTGTGTGGAGTGATGAATGTCAGAAGAGCTTCGACACTTTGAAGCAAGCTCTTATTTCAGCGCCGGTGCTAGCCATGCCATCAGGGCAAGGAGACTTTGTGTTATATACCGATGCATCTAAGCTCGGGTTAGGCACAGTATTGATGCAGCAGGGTCGGGTCATAGCTTATGCTTCCAGACAATTTAAGGTACACGAGAAAAACTACCCGACTCACGATCTGGAGTTAGCCGCCGTGGTGTTTGCGTTGAAGATTTGGAGACATTATCTATACGGCGAGAAATGTCAGATTTTCACCGACCACAAGAGTCTCAAATATTTCTTCACGCAGAAAGAGCTGAATATGAGACAGAGACGGTGGTTTGAACTTGTGAAAGATTACGACTGCGAAATTAGCTACCATCTGGGGAAGGCTAATGTTGTCGCAGACGCCTTAAGCAGGAAAGTTGCAGTCATAGCTCAGTTATCAGTGCAGAGACCTTTTCAGTCCGAGATTCAGAAATTTGGTCTAGAGATTTATCGTAAGGGCAGAGCTCCCAGACTATCTAATCTGACAGTCAAGCCTGATTTGCTAGACCGTATCCGAGCAGGTCAGTCTTCAGATGAACAGTTACAGAAATGGAGACTGAAAGATGAAGCCAAGGGCAGTGTTTTGTACACATTTTCAGACGGCATTGTGTGATACAGAGGTAGAATGTGGGTCTAGTGTTGGTTCGATCAGACAGGATATTTTGACAGAGGCACACGCATCTCCGTATTCTATTCACCCAGGAGGCACCAAGATGTACAAAGACCTGCAGATATTGTATTGGTGGTCAGGGATGAAGCGAGACATCCGCAGATTTGTATCATAATGTCTCACTTGCCAGCAAGTAAAAGCTGAACATCAGAGGCCAGCAGGGGTGCTTAAGCCACTCCCTATTCCCGAGTGGAAATGGGAGAATATCACTATGGACTTCGTCGTTGGGTTGCCAAAGTCAATTAGAAGTTTTAATGCTATTTGGGTCATAGTGGATCGACTCACTAAGTCAGCGCACTTCTTGCCAGTGAAGACGACTTTCTCCATGCCGCAGTATGCGGAGCTTTATATAAGGGAGATCGTTCGATTGCATG
>NC_133307.1:8729580-8732526 GCF_012295235.1 Primulina huaijiensis
TTTCATAAAGAGATTAGCCACAACGGCACTGATATATTCAGGAGCTACTCACTCCTTTATATCAGAGACTTTTGCTAATCATCTGGACATCAAGTCCATTGGCCTAGACATGATTTTTTTCGGTGACAGTCTCATCCGAGGAAGAGTTGTTAGCAACTAGCATGATCAGAGATATCGATCTGGAATTGCAGGGCCATCTAGTATATGCAGATTTGATTCTACTGCCGATGCCCGAGTTCGACATTATTTTGGGAATGGACTGGCTGACAAAGAACAGGGTTTTGATTGACTTCCAGAAAAGATCAGTATTGGTTAGGCCGCCGGGCATGGAACAGTTCATATTTGAACCAGCCAGATGGAGAAGCTTCCCTCGCATGATTTCCTGCATGCAGGCGAAGAGACTGATTTCCAAGGGGTGTCAGGCTTTCTTGGCCAGAGTCATTTCAACGCCTGATATGCCCATTCCATCCATAGCAGATGTGCCGGTAGTCAGAGACTTCCCAGACGTCTTTCCTGACGACGTCACAGGTCTTCCACCAGATAGAGAGGTGGAGTTTTCCATTGATCTCATGCCAGGCACAGTGCCAATCTCCAAGGCACCATACAGATTAGCTCCAGCTGAGATGTTAGAACTCAAGCAGCAGATTTAGGAGCTTCTGGACAAGAAATTTACTCGCCCTAGTTTCTCACCATGGGGCGCGCCAGTGCTCTTTGTGAAGAATAAAGATGGGAGCATGAGGCTGTGTATCGATTACCGAGAGCTGAACAAGGTAACGATCAAGAACAAATACCCACTTCCAATGATCGAGGACTTGTTCGATCAGTTTCAGGGAGCTAAAGTGTTCTCTAAGATAGATCTTCGATCAGGGTATCACCAACTGAAGGTGAAAGATGCAGACGTTCACAAAACGGCCTTCAGGACTAGATATGGGCACTACGAGTTCCTAGTTATGCCATTTGGATTGACTAATGCTCCAACAATTTTCATGGACCTCATGAACCGAGTGTTTCAGCCCTACCTTGATCAATTCGTCATAGTATTCATTGACGACATTCTCATTTACTCGAAGGGCCATGAGGAACATAGCCAGCATTTGAGGACCGTGTTGAAAACTTTGCAAAGTCGCAAGCTATTTGCGAAGTTCAGTAAGTGTGAGTTTTGGTTGGAGAAGGTAGCGTTTTTGGGGCATATAGTTTCTAGCAGTGGTATTGAGGCAGACCCAGCGAAAGTAGTAGCCGTTAAGGAATGGGTTGAGCCAAAGAATGCATCAGAAATCCGCAGCTTTCTGGGTTTAGCCGCTTACTACTGTAAGTTTATCCGGGGATTTTCGTCGATAGCAGTGCCACTCACGTCACTAACCAAGAAAAATGCCAAATTTGTGTGGAGTGATGAATGTCAAAAGAGCTTCGACACTTTGAAGCAAGCTCTTATTTCAGCGCCGGTGCTAGCCATGCCATCAGGGCAAGGAGACTTTGTGTTATATACCGATGCATCTAAGCGCGGGTTAGGCGCAATATTGATGCAGCAGGGTCGGGTCATAGCTTATGCTTCCAGACAATTGAAGGTGCACGAGAAAAACTACCCGACTCACGATCAGGAGTTAGCCGCCGTGGTGTTTGCGTTGAAGATTTGGAGACATTATCTATACAGCGAGAAATGTCAGATTTTCACCGACCACAAGTGTCTCAAATATTTCTTCACGCAGAAAGAGCTGAATATGAGACAGAGACGATGGTTGGAACTTGTGAAAGATTACGACTGCAAAATTAGCTACCATCCGGGGAAGGCTAATGTTGTCGCAGACGCCTTAAGCAGGAAATTTGCAGTCATAGCTCAGTTATCAGTGCAAAGACCTCTTCAGTTCGAGATTCAGAAATTTGGTCTAGAGATTTATCGTAAGGACAGAGCTCCCAAACTATCTAATCTGACAGTCAAGTCTGATTTGCTAGACCGTATCCGAGCAGGTCAGGCTTCAGATGAACAGTTACAGAAATGGAGACTGAAAGATGAAGCCAAGGGCAGTGTTTTGTACACATTTTCAGACGGCATTGTGAGATACAGAGGTAGAATGTGGGTGCCTAGTGTTGGTTCGATCAGACAGGATATTTTGACAGAGGCACACGCATCTCCATATTCTATTCACCCAGGAGGCACCAAGATGTACAAAGACCTGCAGATATTGTATTGGTGGCCAGGGATGAAGCGAGACATCCGCAGATTCGTATCAGAATGTCTCACTTGCCAGCAAGTAAATGCTGAACATCAGAGGCCAGCAGGGGTGCTTAAGCCACTCCATATTCCCGAGTGGAAATAAGAGAATATCACTATGGACTTCGTCGTTGGGTTGCCAAAGTCAATTAGAGGTTTTAATGCTATTTGGGTCATAGTGGATCGACTCACTAAGTCAGCGCACTTCTTGCCAGTGGAGACGACTTTCTCCATGTCGCAGTATGCGGAGCTTTATATAAGGGAGATCGTTCGATTGCATGGGATCCCAGTTTCTATTGTGTCCGACAAGGACCCGAGATTGACATCTTCATTCTGGAAGAGCCTACATGCAGCTATGGGAACGAAGCTGCAATTCAGTACAGCTTTTCACCCGCAGACAGATGGCCAGTCGGAGCGAGTGATTCAGATCTTGGAGGATCTATTGCGAGCATGTATGATCGATTTCCAAGGGGCGTGGGAATCGAAGCTACCTCTAGTGGAGTTCATATACAACAACAGTTTCCAAGCATCTATTGGTATGGCTCCCTATGAGGCATTGTATGGAAGGAAGTGCAGATCACCAGTTCATTGGGATGAAGTTGGTGAGAGAGCAGAACTTGGTCCAGAGATAGTTCAGCAGACTGCAGATGTGGTGGTCAAGATTCGTGACAGAATGAAGACTGCCCAAAGCCGTCAGAAGAGCTATGCTGATAAGAGGAGGAGAGATCTCGAGTTTG